>NC_041712.1:20333779-20633779 GCF_900700375.1 Denticeps clupeoides
AGATTGTCGTGTTAAGAAAGAACTTTATGTCAGCGTATAATCATGAAATATTTACCTCCATCATTACATCTTCTGTTTCCTATATCGTTTTAGTACAGACAAACAAGGAGAAAAAAACATTGCAATGAAAACCTTGATGTGACCGCAATAATCATGCTAAACTGTACAACATGGCCAGGGGTCTGATCCTCACTTTACAGAGTAAAATATAAAAACATAAAGAGCAGAAACACACATACAGGGATCATGAGCGTCCTTAAGCATTAGCATACGAGCGACAGAAAGGGCGGCCATCATGACGGAGTTCAAAGGCCACAAATAAGCACTTGTGTGTGTAGCAAAGGGACGGGGGAGGAAAAAAAGAAGAAAAGAAAAGTAGCACAATCAGCATCATCTCCCTGAATCAGGCCAGTAGTCAGAACGACAAAGCCCGAAAAACCTCAGGAGGAAAACAGAGTCACCTGACACCTGGCCAGTGTGTGTTTGTGCGTGTGTTTGTGTGTGTGTGTGTGTGTGTGTGTGTGTATTAATATGATCCTTCCTGCCCCCGTTCCCCCCAGCAGACGCCTGCCTCTGACTCGCCACTGTTTAATGAGAGAGAGACGCCAGTCACAGTGGGACGGACACAGACATGCACGCACACACACACACACACACACACACACATTCGCGAGGCTGCTCTACAACCTCCCACAGGTTCAGAGGTCAGGGCCTCAGTATGCGCCTTTGAGGAATTGGGGCCGTGTGTGTAAGTGATTGGCAGATCTGTAATTACTGTTTTTGGTGATGAGTGTCTATGTCTCTCTCTCTCTCTCTCTCTCTCTCTGTATCTGACAGTTTATGTTCCCCTTTTTTTGGAACATTAACTGAGAATGAAGAACGTCCATGGAACATTAGCAGCAATATAATAATTTAGGTCTTACGATGTAGTTTTTAGAGCTTTACTTTGTGTGTGTGTGAGTGTATTTTCATATTATGACAAGATTTCAGCCTTTATCATTTCTTCACGTGAAATTTGGTGAAGGCGGCTGTTGCTGCTTGAAGTCTGGCAGTCAAGAACACGGCTTCAGTTCGTTCTCCATCACTGATGCATAAATATGCTTTTTGTGTGTGTGTGTGTGTGTGTGTGTGTGTATATGCACCCATTTTCTACGCGTGTGACTCAATCCTGTGTGTATTTTCACTTGCTAAAAGGAGCCACAGCAGGACAGTCAGGTTGGCTTTATTAAAGCGTCGGGTCACATGGGCTCCGCTTCTCATCTCTCCCCAAGCCCTACCCTCCCACCTCCTGCAATTTTAGGCCTTTTAACTCCTGCTGTCTCCAGATCTAAAGATAATTGTTCACTGTAATGCTACCCAGGAAATGAGCTGATCAAGACCAGATGGACAGACAAGAAGGAATGAAAAAGAAAAAGAGAGCGAGCGAGCGAGAAGAAGTCTGTCGATGGTCACCGCGGTTGACATGACGTATCTGCTGCATTCGAGCAGGCAGAGGTGAATATTCAACAGGTATGGCTCCATGGTTCCATCAGGCGATCTGGTGTAATTGTCAAGGGCCATGCAACGTTAATGCTAATCACGCTAATCAAACCGTGACATTTCCAAAAAGTGGGTGGTTTCCATGCACGTTCTGGGCCAGTTTACTCAGTGTGGTGAAAAATGTGGGTTATTAGCGTTTTGCACCGTTCAAAATCCTCAATGTTGTTGCATTTAAATCCACTTTTATGAGGCTCTCTGGCCTACTTACATACTAACGTGCAACACCAAATGTGTGGAGTACAATTATTTGAGTAATTATTACAGTAAAAATGGAGGACATTAAGGACATTTAACGATATTTAAATGTTAATGTAGAATAAAAAGTACCGTGTGCAGACATGGAAGCTGGACATGGAAAATAAAAGAACTATAAATACGCCATTTTTTTTTTTCGGTGAAAAGAGACTGCAGGGAGTAGACCACACAATTTCCAGTCAACTTGATGCTTCGGAGTAATGGCTGTCATTACGGTAATTACAGCCGAAGTAACAACACTTCTGATTCTGAAACCCTTTCTTTCCACGGATGCAGCGAGGCTGCGATGCCTAATTACAACCAATTAAGCTGATTACAAACACGCCGTACGCGTCTGCGCTCGTAGGCGACCGACTACCGTACCATTAGCCGGCTCTTGCCGCCTGCCGGCGCGTCAACGGAACACTCGAGACGCTTTTCTTCTCCGGCTCAGGAGACACTACGCGATCCGAAGTTGTTGCAGCAATTTGCTGCTGATTTCCCAGGCCGTTTCCATTTCAAGAACTTGTGCCCTTTTTTCCCCGGCAAAGGCCGCCAGTGTCTGAATGAGCTCCCTGTGGAGCGCCGGCGAGCCCGGCTCAGCAGACCCGGGGCCCCGGGCCCTTTGATCCTCCACCCTTAAACACTGGCGGCTCGGTACGCGCACAATGATGCCTGGACCCCGGCAACAAGCACGAGCCAAAGGTCAAAGCCATCATTTAGTGCAACAAAAACACCGCGGAACCACATCTTTTTGGTGAAGAGCCGTTTGAAGTTCTCTTTGGAAAAAAAAAAGAAGTGTTTATGTTAGCGACATTCGATGTAAAGAGGGAAAGAAAGATAAGAATCGCAAAAGAAAACCAAACAATGGGTGCGTGTCTCGTGTTTTGAAAGAATTTAATTTGTAAAGACTGCAAAGGATTATGGGAGGGGAAAGCATGAACACAGTGGCCAAATGCTTCCTTCTTTCTTCCTTTCTTTTTTTCTTTCTTTCTTTCTTTTTCTTTCTTTCTTTCTCAGCGACAGCTGCTTAATATGCCTTCATGGGAACAATATCATTATATTCTAGGGCGCCCCATGCGGTGATTGAGACCCCCATTCAAGCCTAAACGTCCTGCTTCCTTATTTATCTCCCAGCAGGCCTGTTTTGAACATGGGCACAAACACGGCGGCTAAACGCTGGCAAAGGAGTGTGGAGGAGAGACACTGAGTCTGGCCCGTCTATTTACTACCCCTCCCTGAGCGCTTTGTTCACTGCCATGACTGTTCAGGTAATTACCGAACAGAAAAAAAAAAAAAGAGAGAGAGAGAGAGAGAGAGAGGAGGAAGGGAGGGGGAGGGCTGGCGGGGTGGGCGAGTGAGGGAGAGAGGCCGAGAAAGAGAGTGGTAGAGAGAGGGGGGGGGGGTAAACTCCCAAAATAGAGCGCCATGGTGCCGCGTTGATAACAAACGGATATTGCCAATAAATGTAATGACATCAGAGTGTTTTTAATGAGCCGTGGAATCTTTCTCTCCATCTTCATCTCGGTGTCTCCAGCTCTCTCTCTCTCTGATGTGCCCCGCAGCCCCCCCGGCCCGATGCCCTACGCGATAAAACATAACTGGGAGATGGTTTGTGGGCGTGCAAAATCCGCACAACACTGAGGAAACCCATTAAATACGGACATGGATCCGGAGGCATTACGCGCAGATAGAGGTCAAGCGTCAGCCAGATAAACAGGCCCCGATGAACTGGGAGGAGGCGGCCCGCTCTCGTCCCCCCGGGCTTCATCGTCCCCGTATGAAAAACGCCAGGCATGCAGGGCTTTAATGGCGAAGATGCGGGCCGATAGGGAGGAAGACGTCAGACCCGCCGGTTCTCCTGACCGCCACTCAGCTGTCCTTTAATTCCGTTGCCAAGCCTCTGTTTTCATTTTGTCCTGTTTTGTTCCGCGGCCGTTTGATCTGAGCGACTCGTAATTGTGATGCTACAGTGCCGGTATTTCAATTGACCTCTGATCCGGGCTGACAGGAACACTAAACAGCGGTTGCCGCGGTAATGAATAGGCAGGGCCGCGAGGCTGTCCGGAGGTCAGCGGTAATGAAATTAAGTGTTTAGTCTGTCAAATCTCCAGCTATGAGATATGGGCTGAGATGGAGTCGACATTTTATTATGTCCCTCTCTCTTTTTTTGGAGGAGGAGGAGTGGGGGTGGGTGAATTCCACCAGGTAATGATGGCGCCAAACGCCAATTGGTGGCAAAACAGCCTGATCGGATTCCCCCGTAGCTGTCTGTGACACAATGAGCGGGTTTTATGGGAACCTTTTGAACCAAATCTAACTGACATTTACATTATTTCAGGCACAGTCAATTCCATGAATTTAACAATTCACTGAAAAGTTATTATTTTATTATTTTTATGTGTGTCTTGAGTGCTCTGCAGCACTTTGGCATAAGGGACATTTCATGCAAAATTGATAAACATGTATCATATGTAAGAAAACCTTTTTTTTATTTACACTCAACACACAGAAGTACAAAAAGGCGCTTGTTACCATTTTTTTTATTTAAAAATGTAGAACAATTAAAAAAATGTATCAAACTAATTTAATATATATATAAATATATATAGCCTTTATTTTATTTTAATGCATTTCAAATTTTTTGGGTCAAAAATGTAATAAACAAAAATTCATATACGACAATTGTTACACCTAAAGTAAATTTTTAGAATTATTTGGCTGAAAGCTCAGAAAAAACTAAAATCCAGTGTCTCAAATTATTATAATCCCAATGATCAGTCAAATCAGGTATTAAAATGTCCAACTTGCTCTAGTATTTTGTGTAAAGTCACGTGAATTTGTATGTCATCAAAGTTTTTGGTGATGACGATTATGATGATTTTTTTTTTTTTATGAATGTTCTGGTTGCTCTGCGGCTCTACAGCTGACGAGAGAACTGAAAAAGTCTCACTTCAGCGGCACGACGTGAACCGAAATCACCCGAGGCCGCGTGACACCATGATGAACTCTTAACACAGCTGTCAAAAACACCTTGCTTTTAAAGCCCCTCCCCCTCCCGCCGCTGCTCACCCCTTCATTTGACAGTATTTTGTCACCCAGTGTTTAGCAGATTAACCCTGCTGCCGCCGGGGGCACTGGCCGGGAACGTGCACCAAGCGATTTCACAATACATGGCGCCACAACAGAGCACACAGTTGCCTCATGGGTATTAGAGAGCTGAGCGACCCGCAATTATCCTATCGCTCAAGTGATTTAGAGGCCAGGAGCGCCACTATGACACACACACACACACACACACACACATAGACACACAGAACAAAAGAGTGAATGTCTTTGCTGACATTCAGGTCCTGGGTTTGTTACTCTGGAGCACAGCGCTGCTCTCTGAATTATAATCTGAACTGCCACAAAACAGCTGTTCCTCTGGCAGATATCACAGTGTTTATCAGTTTACGAGACGCACGCACACACACACACACACACACACACACACACACACGTGCAGAACAGCATCTCTCTGGCACAGATCATTTTTTGTGTGTCGGAATGATGTTTTCCAAGTATTTGAACAGTGAGGCGGATTTCAGAGTTTGGGGTCTGAACACCACCCCAACGGACGTCAAATGAAGCGATTCAACACACGAGCCAAGTGGTGTCCATCTGAAGCATTGAGTGAATGAATTGGGTGGGTTGGGTGGGTTGACTGTGGGTGGATCCTTCGTTATAATGAGGTTCAAAGAGCAAGGCAAGTTTAGGCCTTATTTTGAGTGAATTATTGCATTTTTAGAAACGGAAATTTTGCCTGATTCAGATGTTTTTTTCGCATGTGAGTATTTTGTAAATATATATATAATATAACAGAAGGCAACATTCTGATTTTGACACAGAAGAACACAAATACACACACACACAAAACATTTTAAAATGAGCCTGGTCCAGCACTGTTTGGACTGATGAAACTGAAGTTCAACCTTGTATCAGGTGTGAAAAGAGGGTTGAAGTGAGGAGAAAAGCAGAGAATAGCAAAGATGGCGGGGTGTTGCGGTAACCACGCCCACAGCTGCCAATGGCAGTGGGTCACTGGTGCTGATTGATGACCTGGCCAATGACAGAAGCATCAGGACGAGTCCTGCAGCGACTGGGGACTCTGTCTCTGTTCAGATTCGGCCAAATCTATCCAACCCAGAGGACGACGTGCATGGACAATGACCAAGAACATGCTGTGTTCCAAGCAAATAAGTAGAATAACTGTCAATCTCTGTAACAGTCACATGACCTCAACCCAGTTTCACTTACTGAATGCTAAATTAAAGGCAGAAAGACCCGTAAACTGTAAACAGTTACTGTCAGGTCCTGGAAAGCATTGGGGGGGTCACATATTGTAGTCAGTTTCAATGTCATCTAGATTTCAACATTTCCCCTCTGTAGGACAGTGGTGGCCTAGTGGGTAAGGAAGCGGCCCCATAATCAGAAGGTTGCCGGTTCGAATCTCGATCTGCTGAGGTGCCACCGAGCAAAGCACTGTCCCCACACACTGCTCCCTGGGTGCCTGTCATGGCTGCCCACTGCTCACCAAGGCTGACGGTTAAAAGCAGAGGACACATTTCATTGTTTCACAATGACAATCACTTTACCTTCACTGTATACAAATACTCACAAAATTGTAACTGTTCTTATGTTTTTGTTAGGATTTGAGTAGATGTTAAAGTAAACATATTATAGTTCTTATAAATGTGTAACTACCAGTATGTGGTGGCCCAAGCCTAACCCTTAACTCTAATAACTAAAGACAAAACTATAAATCTATAGCTTAAATTCTGTTAAATGTAGTCTTGTTTAAGCTAGACTTAAAGGCTGTAGTCTAATTAATTACACTATAGCTAATTAGACTTAAAGGCTAGTTTCTAAATCTTCAGGACATTTATTCTTCACTATCATCTAAGTACAAACACACACACACACACACACACATGCAATGTCCTCTTCTTCATTGTGGTGTGCTGGGGGAGCAGCACAGCAAAAAAGGACTCATCCTGGCTGGAAAAGCTGATCATGAGGGTTGGCATGACACTGGACACTCTGGTGACAGTGGCAGCGAAAAAAGACTGCCGGCCATTAGTCAGGATGAACAACCAGAGGAGCCTGTTCAGGGACAGGATGCGTCTCCTCAAGTCCAGAACCAGCAGACTTGAAAACTCCGTTGTCCCACACGCCATCAAACTGTCCAACTTCTTGCTGGGGGGCAGGAGAGGAAGAGAAGGGCAGAGGAGGACAGGGATGAAGTATGAAGAATTAGCCTAACCAAACACAAACTGGACAATTAAACATTACTGACCGTGCATTAATTATCCCACCGCTATTTATTATTACTCATTGTCTCTGTTTGATTGCTGCTAGTTTTATACTTTAAATATAAAAATATATATATAATTTATCATATATTGCTTTTTATGTTTTCTTCAATTTTTTTGCCAGTGTACTGCTGCGAGAAAGTGAATTGTCCTGAGAAGCCTTCCCGAGGGATTAATAAAGTTCTGCGTTCCTACCTACACACACACACACACACACACACACACACATATATGAATACACAGACTATCCTCATCTGGATCTTGTCTACTTTCGCTCTCTTTAATTTTTACCATTTTTCTTTCATGCTCATTTCGCTCTCTGAGCACTAATAACTCTTAATGAGTGCATGTCATAAAACATTAAGGCCGCTGGATGTGTGCGACGCGCCTGGAGGTTACAATATATCCTGCAGAACGCTCGGCTAATGAAGACAATAATTACGCTCCAGGTAATCATATATATTTCTGCATAATTACTTTGGCAGATTTTCCCTGTTCATTCGGGCGCACCATGTGACTGCCTATGAAAAAAACACTGAAGGGTTTCATACCAAAAGCTCGCTTCGGGGGAACAAACGAGAGAAAGGAACTCTGAGCCTTTTAAATGTTTCTTTGTGTTTTTTTTTTTTTTTCACATATTGCTCCGAAATGCCAGGGGCTGGCATAGATAACGCTCAGATAGGAGTGTTAGAGGGTTATTACATTTTTCTTAGATATTTATATATATATACACACACACACACACACACACACACACTCACACACAGTTATTGGTTCATAGACCTGCACTTTGTAATGCGAATAGTAATTCTCCTCCTTTCAGCAGGATCTGTCTCACGCTCTTGCCGCTTTGCAGCGGCCTGTAATTGAGGTGTTTATTTTTTCCGCGCTTCCTGTTAATGTCATGTTAGTGATAGTGGCGCGCGAAGGCTCTGCGGCTCGGCCGCCGTAATCCCTGCAATTAGGAGAAGGTGTGGCCTTTAAAGGTCGGCATGTTTCAACACATTAGGCTGTAATGAGGAAGGCAACAAAATAATTACTTCTTAATTTAATGCTGTCAGCCGTGTCTTTTTCCTGGCAAGGCAGACAGAGGGGTTTGTCGAAAAAAGATTCATTGCACTGCTGCACAACGAGCTTACTACAATAACCACACTCAACCACGGCCGATTGTGTCATTTAAACTCAGGCAGAGTTCGGATGGGTGACAAATGAAGTTTGTGTGGGGGGGTTTCCTTGACAATGTTTGGATAATGATGGCTTAATACTAACTGCCAGATAATTGTGATAAAAAAAAGAGCATTTGTAAGCTCTCTGTGAACCCTGAGGATCGTACTGTGACATCGGAACTGGGGTTAATCCAAGTTTCTTTAATTGATGGTTGTTGTGAACCGAAGAATAATAAATGCTGTATTAAATAAAAAGGTGCTTCAACAAGAAACCAATTGAACTGTACAAATATATATCACACATGGAAAAAAGGTTCGAAATCACTAATTGTTGTTTTTATATCACAAAACCTAGCATTTCCACAGGGTTGTGGATCCACCGAATGCATACAATATCTTTCATTTATGTCCCGACTAAGGGCAAATAATTTTCCCCCCGACTGAACATCTCTGGGAGATGCTGGAGCAATGTCTGGCAGAGCACATCCTCCACCATCATAAAAAAAAGACTAAAGAGAAGGACGAAGAGAGTCCATCTCCACAGCTACTGAGACTGGAGATTCTGGACCAGATTCCAAGATCATACCAAATCTTATATATTATATTCTCAGGAACTCTGAGTATGTTGCTCTGGGCACACCATTTTCAAAAAAGCCCACAAGTGACGTCTGCTTTCAGATCATTATATTACATAAAAGTATATTACATAAAACATATATTTTTTATTTACATTAATAAAAATGCATTGTTTCCATTTGTAAGATTTCCATTTGAATTTGTGGATTTATTGGCATGAAGAATTTATTAAGGAACTTTTTAATCTAGACGCTTCCCTGCAAAAGCAGAAGAAAAAAAAAGTGAAGTATAGCTTAGTGTGCAATGCTTGATGTTTGTTTGAAGGTATAATGTGCTTGCTCTTTACTAACAGGTTTGACCTCCAGCTTTGATCTCGCTCACCAAGTGACGAGTGACCTCGTGAACCAAGTTACTCCAAAAACCGGTTTAAAAATGGATGGCCTCCATGGTTTTATCACAGTAAGCAGTGAGAGAATTTATGACTACTCATAACTACAGGTGGTTGGTAAGTTAATTACAGATACAGAAAACTAATAAGCAGGCTGTACCTGTTTGCAAGTCCAGACAATGGAATTTCCGTGACAGTAGCAAACACTCATCATGTGCTACATAGAACATATTCTATTATTATTAGGGCTGCCAATGGAACACAAAATGTTCTAATAATTCATTTTATTAACAATGAATCACAATTCATTGTTAAAACGTTTGTAACTGTTTAAAACTACTACAAACACATGTGTACAGTGTGATTACACTATCACTTTGAATGGACGGACATCACGTGCCATTGAACTGCCCTTACTACTCTTGTGGCACTGAACAAAAACACTTAACCCTGAGTGTCTCCGGGGGGACTGTCCCTGTAACTACTGATTGTAAGACGCTCTGGATAAGACGCTCTGCCCAGCGCATCACAGGGACTCCACTTCCATCCATTGAGGAAATCCAGAGGAAGCACTGTCTGCGTCGAGCTCGCAGTATTCTTAAGGACTCCTCCCACCCGGCCCACGAACTGTTCTCTCTCCTGCCTTCAGGCAGACGGTTCAGGCTACCACGGACAAGAACCAGCAGACTTAGGAACAGCTTTTTTCCCAGAGCTGTTTCCTTGCTGAACTCCTCTGCCCCCCCCCATACACTCTTGATAATCACTGCACTGCACATATCACTTTGTACTGCACATATCACTTTGTACTGCACATATCACTTTATGTATAGCACATTTCACTTTATGTATATATATATAACTTAACTTATTTGAACTGTATCCTGCACTTGCTGCTTATTGCACTTCTGGTTAGACCTAAACTACATTTCGTTGCCCTGTACTTGTACATGTGTAATGACAATAAAGTTGAATCTAATCTAATCTAATCTAATAATATGTCTGATAAATGATGTACATGTAAAAATGTAAATGAAGCTGGGGATAATGTTGTCGAGAGGAGAGAGGTTGCTGCAGACTGTCAATGTGATTTGCTTAATCATTCAGAATTCATTGCAGCTACTAACGTGTTCATTTTGATCAACCAATTATTGTTTATTTGTTTACAAAGTAGGCAGTGCTAAACATTATCTTGCATTGGGCGCATTTTGTTTATTGCTATAAGATATAATCTTGAGAAATATGTAATATGCCCACTCAGCCAATCACAGTTCATGGTCTGAGCTACCTGTTTCACAATTATGTTATACGGTCATGGTGACACAGAATACTTGCTCCCTGCCCTCGGATGAACTATTCAGTTTCTGCCCATTGTCCTACAGACCAATTCCAGTATAATGAGGTCAGATTTGGGAATGATCTGGCCTTGTCCATGCCATGGGAAAGTCCTGTCTGTCACTTCAGACTGTGTTTCTGTTACTTCTCTCGATGACAGCCCGTCATTGGGTGTCTATCTGTCTGTCTGTGGGCTTGGATCATGTTTCACTCTACCTACAGTCAGTAAACGAGTCCAAAAGCTACTCTTCAGACTTCCAGAGGCACTGGAACATATACAGCAGCACGAAGTAAACCGGCTTCCCTGGGAAAAAAAGGAGCACATGAGACCACATTGTGAGAGATCTGGCAGCGTAGGCCAAGACGGACGTGGGAGGCAGAAAGAGTGAAACCCACACCTCCTCCCAACTTAATCTCCCAATTGACAGGCCTAGGAAATGACAGAAATTAGAGAAACACACAGATAACTGCAGGAAAGAAAATAGCAGAAAATGCACATATTCATCTGTGAGGAAATGGTCCCACTGAAGCTCTAAAGCACCGTATTATCAGATAAAGTTCTTGCCATTTTTTTATTTTTCGCAATTACCTAATATTTTTGCGGTAATAATAATGAGGCACCACTGTTCTTAAAAGCATTTAATCAGTGTGGGTGCTGCTCTCTCTCTCTCTCTCTCTGGCCATACCCAGGAATGCTGGTGTTGGATGGTGCAACACATGTCTGTCTGATGAATGTGGCTCTATCCACCTATATGTTGTAACACGTACGCGCGGCATCTCACTGAGACAAAGTGGAGCTTGCGGGTTCGGCACTAATATGATCTTTGAGGTGTACATGTGGGGAGAAGAAAAAGAGCCAATAAATAAATAAGTAAGTAAAAGGCGGTTAGAACAAATTACCCTGGATTAGCCCTCAAAGCGTGACGTCACCCGCTATTATGACACATTAATTAAAGTAATAGTCCCCGCAATAAGCTTTCACCCAGAATGACGTGTTTGGATCAGGGGGCCGTGTTTTTTCGTTCCCATTTGGTGAACTAACGGGCCGAAATCTCCCGGCTGAAGCATGTCTGGCTGCCCTCCATCTCTGCAGCCCAGGGCTGTCGCCTCGATTCTCGCCACACAGGTCACTAAGCCTCCTGAAAGTGGGCCTAAGGGGCTTTGCGGAGAATCAAAGGCAGTGATCGTTTGAGGGATTACAGCCTTACATGCTCAATCGCACGAGGCGCTGTGATGTGTTCAAGTGTCGTGACTGGGATGTAAATGCCATGAATATTGTTGGAGGCCCGGAGGGTGGACGCACTTAAGAAAATTTTTAAAAGTAAGTCCAAATAACAGCTTAGGTCAAGTACCTACCGTCAAGAACCTTGGCTCTAACAAAGCCCGGCACTCTCACACACCTCAGGTAATTCCAGAATAATACCACAAGCAGGGGCAGTGGTGGCATAGCAAGTAATTATGTGGACTCGTAATCGCAAGGTTGTCGGATCAAATCCCGAGCCACCAAGGTGCCACTGAGCAAAGCGCCGCCCCCACACACTGCTCCCCGGGCGCCTGTCGTGGCTGCCCACTGCTCACCAAGGGTGATAGGTTAAAAGCAGAGGACACGTTTTGTTGTGTCACCGTGTGCTGTGCTGCAGTGATTCCATGTTTGCATGCATAGTCGATTAAAATGCACGGAGATGTGCCCAATCTGTGCTTCAGCCCATGCCGTCATAACCGAACAGACAGGTGCAGATACTGTACCGGTCCCCACGTGGGGACCTTTCATTAAACATTGGCGCCGTTCATCCCGCAACGTGCCCCGAGCGCGTCTGCTGAATTTTCTTTTTCTCTGGATTTGCTAAATGCAGACTTTCCAGAGCAAAAACACTCAGGCCCCTTCGGGCTCCGCTGCGGCCCATTGTCTGAGTGCAAATATGACTCGGCGTAAACAAAGCCAAGCTGCACGGCGACCGCACGACGGTGGAAGAATCCAGCAGGCCAAAAAAAACCCCACCAGAACGTTAAAAGGGGCTCTATTTCAAACCACAAAGTGTGATTTAACAACCCGGCTTTAATGAGTTATAATTGTCATTTCCTCGGGTGGTGTTTATACGTAAATTGGCTGTTTATTTGGCCAAAAAAACTCATTGTGCTGCAAAGCTCCGAAAAATAAAGACGGATGCGTGTGATTAATGCCATGCCCATCCGGCAGAGTGGGCCATAATTAAGCCAATGGGCTCTGATGAGAGCAATCCCTGGCGGATTTGGCTGGAAAATAGACGCACGCGTCGCGTCGTCGGAGAGACCGGGGCGGTGATGACAAAGCCGCCGTTTTCAGAAATCTGCTCAGGCCTCCACACTTTCCGTTATGAGAAATATGTAGAGGTGTGAGCCGCCACCGCTCTCGATCACATTTATCAATGCCTTGATTATCGATGTCAATGTTTTTCTACGCGACATAAAGGAAACATCGGTGAGATGAGAGTTGAGGCCTTTATTTCACATGGTCGTTTTTTTAGTGTTCGTGATGCCAGGTGAACGCGGTCTGAACACCGGCCGTTTTTTGGCTCATTTCTGGAGCAAATCAAAGCGTCCACACGGACGTTCAGTACCAGCATTCAGCAGACAATGCGTACAAGTTAATAAATAAATGCTGAATGCAATTTTTTTGCAGTCCTGACAAACTCTAAACGTCGACGAGCCCCAATCAATCAGAATCAGAAAACTTTATTAATCCCAAAGGAAATTGCTTTAAACAGCATTAAACAGCCACAATGTCCAGCAAAAACACATTCGGAACTCAGAGGGCCTTCGTTTTGAACATCCGTGTGGACGAGGCCGAACTCCTACCCGGAGCGGTGCTGTACTCCGATCAGTCAGCCACAGTCACCACTGGTTGTAGTTTTTAACTTGCATTTTAATGCCGCCGCCACCACCACCAGACAATCACCAAGCAATGTCATTACGATATAATCCGATTATGTTCTGCACTGCAGCGATGTGGAATTTTCCACGTCTGCGTCGTGATGCATTGGTTATGAGATTAATTTTAACAGCCCTGGCTGATAGTAGCAACTCTTATAAGACAGGACAGGCCGCCTGTGCGAAAACCAAAGCTCCCGTCCAAGAGGCATCGTTTAAGGATGGGTCAGAGGGACAAGTGTGTGGTGTCACTTTCAAACGGGACAGCAGTGGCGCTCTTTTGTGCTGCTGTCATCTGACCATCCCGGACCTGCTACTTGTGATCTTTCCAGGTCAGGGCTACTCAAATGCGGCCTTCGGATGCAAGAAGCGCAACAAGAAGCGTAGACGCGAAGAAGTCGGGCCCGCGCCCGGCTGATGGGCGACAAGGGTGTGGATGGGAGGAGAACTACACAGCCGGCTTTGTTCGATTCGAGCTGGTGTGCGTGTGTGCATGTGCGTAAGAAATCTGTCGCCGTTTCCAAATTCGCCACCGTTTTCCGCTGGGTCCTGTCGGAAATGACGCTGACTGACTGTGCCCACAAACTGAGAGCGAGTTAGACCAAAATGTTGCTTGTCCCAGGTATGCTTTTCACCAGCGAGCTGCAGGTGTCCCACTTCCCTGGGCAGCAAAAGGAAGTGAAGCAGGGCAAGAGCTCCCTCTTGTGAATCGTTGGCCCGCCCGTGTAAAGCGTGGTGCCAGCTCCCGGCCCCTGCCCGACTGTGATGAAAGACAGAACCAATCAGCCGGCTATGGCACAAATTACACTTGTAGGCCACGGTAAAGCTCAGAACGCGTGCCAAATACACACTCCGGTTTAATGAGCGGCTTATACCAATGGCGTAATCGCTGTTCATCGGGAATACTCGGACAGAAAGTTCAGATGAGATGTCCAATGTGACACAGATGTCATAAACCTTAACAGATACTGGTTATTAAAAAATATATATATATATTATTAACTAATCTGGGAAGTGATTATTTAAAGGTTAATTCATGCAGAAACCATCCATTGTTTTGAATGGTGCCCGTTATAGTGTTGAAGAAATAATCTTTGTGGACGTGATCATACACATATTTTTAAATCACAAATTTTAAATTTCTCTTGCAGTTCCCGTCGTGGCCAGAGGGTGACAGTGTTAACACACCTTTGTGTTGTGACGCATGCAACGACATGATCTGACAAAATATTTGGGTTTATGGAGAAAGGTGTCTTGAATATCAACTGTGAGCGATGCTGCATTTATGCTTCCAGACGACAATACACTCATCGCAGACATGACATGGCTGTGGAAATCACACCTTTATTCGAAAAATGACATGGTGGAGGATGGACGGCATGATGAATGGAGCTACATTATTGCTAATTTGGAACCCGATACTTAAGACTATCAGATTAGAAACTATATTAACAATGCATGCATAATTAATTTTGCTGTAGTCTTGCAGAAGTCTTACTTTATGGTTGCATGCTCACCACTAGAATCGAGTTGATGGCACGTCAATTGTCCAGAATTATCTGGGCTTGTGAGCACTTTCTCAGGAATCCTGTATCATTTGAGTATGCATGGCGAGATGCAGATTTGAATAATGCACATGCTCACTGCACAGGTTTTGCTTTAACAAAACGAACAATGCATCCTGCAACACATACTTGCCATATGACATTTATTTATCGAGAGATGGTACAGATAAGTTGCGTACACCATCTGATATACTGTGGCCTCATTCCTCCTGTACCTTATCTCTACCCCTTCTCTACCTTTCCACAGGATTCCAACTCCTATCTGGGCCTGCAGCTGTGCATTCCCAACCATTCCTCTTCTGAACAATAACTGCGGCGGTCCGCATGAGACCACTATCAAACACAAACACCCCCCACCCCCTCACACACACACACACACACACACACACGGTCATTAATCATTGACTTCAGCAGCTCTTTCCCCTGATCAGTAAACGCGCTGTCAGAACAGGGGCAGCATTGAGAACCGGTCCCCGAGCCACCGCATCAGTATGCAGCCTCCATCGATCCCACCTCCCCCCCGCGGACGACAGATCTGACCGCCGAATCCAGATCCGTGTATGAAGCGCGGCTTACGTAAGGCCCCCTGTCCGGGCTCCACCGCTGACCAGCCGTGCAGGCCGAGGGGCAGCCGCTGCCTCCTGGACCTTATCTCCAAAAAGGCAAACATACTGTGCAGTGGCCCAAGCAGTCAAGCTACGTGCAGCCAGGTAGAGACACATTTCAATTAGCATTTTAATTGATTTTTTTCCCAGTTTGAGTTAATGAGCAAAGCTTCAGTGAAACTGAAAGCCAGATTTGCTGTTTAAATTCAGGATCTTGGTCACAAGTATGAATCATTGCAAGACAAAAAAATAAATCTGTGTTGTCGCAGCTCATTTCCAGCTCCTCTGCTACTGCTGCGGTGATATTACGGTGTTATGCTGTGGTATTATGTCTGTTTTTTCTGTATATAAGGAACGTAAAAAGTATTGTACATTGTTGTTGTTTTATACTATTGTGCTTGAGAGACACCATTTCTTGTGTGTGTTTGATCACATACTTGGCCAATAAATGCGATTGTGATTTTCAACCTAAACATTTACCGTTTACGGCATTTATCAGATGTCCTTATCCATTTGTGGGGCAGTGGTGGCCTGAGGTGCCACTGAGCAAAGCACCGTCCCCACACACTGCTCCCCGGGCGCCTGTCATGGCTGCCCACTGCTCACAAAGGGTGATGGTTAATAGCAGAGGACACATGTCGTTGTGTCACCGTGTGCTGTGCTGCAGTGTATCACTATGACAATCCCTTCACTTTCACTTTCAGAGTGACTTACAATCAGTAGTTACAGGGACAGTCCCCCTGGAGACACTCAGCGATTAGTGTCTTTCTTAGGGGCACAATAGTAGTAACTGGGGTTTGAACCTGGGTCTTCTGGTCCATAGGCGAGTTGTTTCACCCACTAGGCTACTACCACCCTACCGATGGATAACCTTCAAACACGAGTCGCTTTGCCCAGGGCTGGGTGGGTAGAGTCCAGTAGCCGCACTGAACCCCCTTCCCCACTGCATCCCAGTCCATTCATTTGCTGTAGATATAAGCAGTAAGCAATGGCAGTGTTGCTGTGGCAGCTCTACAGATAGCCCATAATCTGCCACAGGGGCGGGCGAGGCAGCTGGGAGGGTCTCTCGCTTTTGACCACCAACAACATGATTACTTTTACTAGTGTGCATTCAGTGCTTTGCCTCCACCAATCAAATGTGAGGAGAAACTTGTGCTTTATCGGCCTATTGCATTACGTCTAATTATGCTTTCTGATGGGATTAATTTTTTTTTTCTGAGATACCAGGAATTTTTTATTGAATAAAAGCTTGCTCCTGCCTGCACGTTATTCATAACAGTTAATGTTCCGCCCTGGTTTTTGCAGTCGCCGCACATGCTCCTCTGAATTCCCAGAACAGACAATGGCACTCTAAAATTCAGAGAGCTTCTCGTTCTCGCAGAGGATGCATGCGTTCTCTCTCCGAACATCCACTGTCATTTTCATTAAAAAAGAAAAGAATTAGGTGCTGCAGGAATAATTTACCTCTAGATGGGCACATTTTAAAAGTTCACGTTTTACCTGTTGGTATCCATTTATAAATGCTAATGTTGGTGAAATAACACTTTTTTTTTCTTTCTGTAAGATAATAAAAAGGAGGGTGTGACAACTTGGGGTGGTAGTAGCCTAGTGGGTAACACACTCGCCTATGAACCAGAAGACCCGGGTTAAAATCCCACTTACTACCATTGTGTCCCTGAGCAAGACACTTAACCCTAACTTGCTCCAGGGAGACTGTCCCTGTAACTACTGATTGTAAGTCGCTCTGGATAAGGGCGTCTGATAAATGCTGTAAATGTAAATGTAAACTTGTCCAACCTGGCGCCCTTGTGTTCTCTTTCCTCTGTACAGTAATTACAGCTAAAAGCTGCTGACCCGTGGTGCTTTAAGCCTAATGCCAATATGACATTTCTGACTCAAAGCTGAAGATAAACTCTCAGGGCTGTGCCGCACGACCACGACTGATAAGACAGGCTCTGGCACGGACAGTGATGGGTCTGGATATTTCCTGGTGTTTCCATGGTAGAAGTGTGATAATTATTACAGAAAAGGCGGCCCTAACCTTCGCTAGGCTAAGGTGAGAGTGGATGTGGGGGTGCCTTATGTGAGACGCTCTGAAGATTAAAGCATGTCCTTTTCATCCGCTGCTCGTCTTCCCTCTCTGCAGAGACATGTTTGTTTGGGATGTGTGTGTGTGTGTGTGTGTGTGTGTTATTTTCTGTGTGAATCAGCAGTTGTAAAATCTCTGCTAATACGCCCCAGTCTGTTACCATTATCCTATGATAAGAATCACTGAGGGGAGGCTTTCACAGCAGAGTTACAGGCAGCACATGAAAAATGTCCATTTCTGAGAGCAGGTAGCCTAAACGGTCGCCATGGCAACAGCACGCAGAATGCAGCATCAGTTTTGGGACTGCAGCAAGCGGACAAGGTACCTGACCAGGGCACAGATTGGGCTGATTAATACTGGCACAGAGGAACACGCTGCTGCGTTGTCACTGCCAGGGTGCTGAAGAGCCGCCAGGAGCCTTTTGCCAGGAGCGGAGCTGCAGGGTTAAGCAGGGACTCGTGCACTTTCATGTACCGGCTAAAAGCCATCATAGACGTGAAGTTGCGCTGTAACACCTCTGCCCGAAGCCTTCCCTGCTTTAAAAAAAAAACACCCTTTCCTCTCCTTCTCCCTTTGTATAGTTTCCCAAAGACCATGTTCCATTGTTGCAAGGAGAAATACAAGACTGAGCATTTGGGGCATTTGGGGCAGTGGTGGCCTAGCGGTTAAGGAAGCGGCCCCGTAATCAGAAGGTTGCCGGTTCAAATCCCGATCCGCCAAGGTGCCACTGAGGTGCCACTGAGCAAAGCACCGTCCCCACACACTGCTCCCCGGGCGCCTGTCATGGTCGCCCACTGCTCACTCAGGGTGATGGGTTAAATGCAGAGGACAAATTTCACTGTGTGCATCGTGTGCTGTGCTGCTGTGTATCACACGTGACAATCACTTCACTTCAATTTATTTAACCAATCAAGTCATTTCAAACAACTCATAAGCCCCAGTGAGGATGACTTGTGGAACTATTATTAGATTGCAAACAATTTATATCCTGTTTCTGGAACAGTGGGAACCCAGTCGACTGTGATCTGAGCAAGCACTTTCATGAGATTAACTGCGAGCACGAAACCGATCTATCGAACAAAAGGGCAATTAGCATGATAATGTGCGACGTCTTAAGGGCGCCTTTCAGTGCGACTCACTGTGACAGTGGCACAAATATGTAAAAGTAGATGAGGAATGGAGAGTTTAACAGTTAATTAAACTACAGTGCTTGAGAGGGAGTACTGGGTTGTGAGAGTTTGGCACTGACGTGGCACCTGCTCAAGTGCAGGCTACTACCCAGTAGGGCCCAGGTTCAAATCCCACTTACTGAAAAGGACACTTCACCTCGTGCCTGTTGAGAAAAAAACGTATGAGATAAGCATGTTGCACACTCCACGAATAGAATGGGAAACTACTTTTTTTTGACCAACAAAGTGCGTTCACTACATGCTCCATCCACAAATCATCTGTAAATTTACAAGCAGTCTAAAGCTTTGTTTAATTAGAAGATAGTAAAGAGTGTATGTTTCATTGCTTTCAGTGACCTCTAGTTGGGAGATTGCTCTGAATTTAGCCATATGTTGTATTTTGTCCATCCAGCCATGTGTCTGTGTTCACCCACATTGGCTTGTATTGGTGGCTGAGTGATTAGCTCCTCTGCTTCATATAAAGACTCTTGAATTGATGCACATTTGAATTTTAATGCTATTATTTTAATCCAGATATGTACATTTAATCAAAACATGAAGGCCATTGCATTTTATTTTATCTTATTAAATTGATGCATTTGCTTTTTTTTAAATATATTTCCAGGGCTGTATAAGGTCATTCTGCACATTCACAAAGTTGATGTTCAGATTCTTTTTAATAATCACAATCATATCATGTAAAAATCTCTCTTTCTAATCAGCAAACAAGCAGGATGGTAGAGATTTGGAGAAGTGGTGGCCTAGCGGGTAAGGAAACGGGAGGTTGCCGGTTGCTCAGTTGCCACTGAGGTGCCACTGAGCAAAGCGCCGTCCCCACACAGTCATGGCTGCCCACTGCTCACCAAGGGTGATGATTATAGGCAGAGGGCACATTTCTTTGTGTCACCGTGTGCTGTGCTGCAGTGTTTCACAATAGCAATCACTTTACTTTCCCAAGTCTCATTTCATCAAGAGTCGGCACATGTCGTACTACTCTGCGAAGCATGATACACTGTGCAGTGGCCCAAGCAGTCAAGCTACATGCAGCCAGGTAGACACATTCTAATTAGCATTTTAATAGAAAAAAAATATTTCAAATGGAGTTAGCACTGTATGCTAATGAGCGACGCTACAGTGAAAGTTTTGCTGTTTAAATCCAGGATCTCGGTCACTAGTATGAATCTTTGTTGTGGTAAGAAAAAAATACATCTGTGTGTCACAGTTCATTTCCAGCTCATCTGCTACTGGTGCTGTGATATTACGGTGTTATGCTGTGGTATTATGGCTGTAATCAGTTTTTCTGTGTATAAGAAACGTAAAGTATATTGTATAGTGTTGTTTTATACTGTTGTGCTTGAGAGTGTTTGCAGTGGTGGTTTTTGATATGGGCAACATGGGTGGTTTTTCACACCCATGCTGCCCATGCTGCCCTGACATCATGATTGCATGGCCACCGATTGGTTTTCTATTCCCCATTTGCGGGGAGTAAGGGCTGCAGAGTGAGGGGCGACAGAAGATTCTCTGATAGGCTGGAGCGGCATCTAATAACCAGCCCACAAAATAAAACTGAAGTAAGCTCCTTTTTGGAATGGTCAGTTCCACCTTAAATACTCCTCAGCAGGCCGCAGTACCGTATTGTTCTGCATGGCTTACAGCCAGGAAATCTGTTTCAGAAACAGAGAGCGTTTTAAATCTGTATTTGATGATCTCTGTGCCCACTCAAAATTCGGAACTATTAGAAATGGTATGAAGTGTTACACTGTTTTAACTGAACATTTTACATGTGAACTGTGCAGTACTGAGTTATGGCTTTACTTAAAAAAAAAACAGTTTAAAAGCTCTGGGCCACTGAAAACTCACTGGTTAAGGGTAAAAAAAGGGTTTCATGTGTAGAAATAGTATCAACTAATACCTTTCTGGCCTAAAATATTTTTCACTGTAAAATTGACCTGGAAATGTTGCTCATGTGCACATAGATTTATGATGAATATGGACAGTTAAATAAAAAGTTTTGCAGGCTTCTGACCTGTGTTTAAGGTGGAACAGACAATTCAGCAACATTATCAATTTACATTGGGGTGATCCTCGGATTGGAGGATGTGTGTTGGTACTGCAGTACAAAATGGGCAACATGGGTGGTTAAAGTGGTGGGGCAGTGATGGCCTAACAGGTAAGGAAACAGACCCGTAATCAGAAGGTTGCCGATTCGAACCCTGACCCACCAAGGTGCCACTGAGCAAAGCACTGTTTCCACACACTGCTCCCGGGCACCTTTCCTGCCTGCCCACTGCTCCCTCAGGGGATGGGTTAAATGCAGAGACCACATTTCACAGTGTGCACTGTGTCACATGTGACAACTAATCACTTTCAGTTTTTTCACTAACACAGAGGGAAGATGGACAAGAAAATGTCAAAATTAATCTGGTTAAATTCAGTATAGTATAAAACTGTATTAATATCTTAATAGATTTTATGCATAAAAAGATGTAAAAAAAAAAAAATCTATATTAACATATTTTATTGTAAAATAAAATATATTAATACAAATGAATAACATTAATAGCATATTTGATATTATTAATTAATATTAGTATTAATAATATATATAAATAAAATAAATGTTAGTAGCTCCTTGCCACAGGGGCGGGCGAGGTAGTTGAGATGGTCTCTCTCTCTTTTGACCACCAAAGTGCGTTCACTATATGGTCCATCCACAAATCATCCGTACAAGCAGTCTAAAGCTTTGCTTAATTAGAACATAGGTATAAAAAAGGGTGTGCCTCTTTACTTTCAGTGAGCTCTAGTCAGGAGATTGCTCTGAATTTGGCCATGTGTTGTTTTTTGTCCATCCAGCCATGTGTCTGTGTGACTAGTGCAAATTAAGAGGAGGTACGGCCTGTCAGATCTACCATCGGTTGCCTAGCAGCGATCTCAAAAGCACATGCAGATTCACTTTGTTTTCAATTGTTGGGAGAGCAGAAAAGTCAGATATCAGAGCATTCGCATGAATATAAATGACCGATGGGAAATGGTATTACTTTTATTTCCCAGAACAAATGGGAACTGTAGAGGCCTGGCGTTATCAGAAGACTGAGCCTGCTGGAAAAATTGAGTAATGGGGAGCCACTCACATGGATTCTTGGGAAGCCATGAGGATTGATGGAACAAAGCAGGGGACACCAGTTACACATGGTGGTTTCCATGGTAATCATAGTATGATTATTGTGCTTCCTTTTTAATCATTTTGGTTTTTCCATTAGTTGCTCCTCAAGCTTTATTTGCTGAACTGGGAGTCATGTTGTTTTTCATGTCAATGTTGAATAAAGTAGAAAGATCACCTTCCTTTACAGAATATATTCACGTTTAATAAATGTAAACACACACACGCATTCGACAAATAAGTCAGACAGTTTTGTTGTTATGCTCTCATAGTTTTTGTTTTCATGGCCATCATGCCTTTTTATACTTGTCAGACATCTGCAAACTACTCACAAATTCAACCTGGCAACTCACAACAAACAAAGGCCTGTTGAATGTTAATGATGTAGTCCAAAAAACAATTTTTTTGGACTTTCTTGTCTTGGTGTTGTCTTGGCCTCTTCACTATTTGGTCTTGGTCTCAATGCAATTTGGTCTTGGCCTTATCTTGGTCTTGATGCTATTTGGTCTTGTCTTGGTCTTGCCGCTAGTTGGTCTTGATCTTGTCTTGGTCTCAATGCTATTTGGTCTCGGTCTCATCTTGGTCTTGATGCTATTCGGTCTCGGTCTTTTCTTGGTTTCAGCTTAATTTGGTCTCAGACTTGTGTTGGTCTTGACACTACTTGGTCTCGGTCTCATCTTGGTCTCTGCGCTACTTGGTCTTTGTCTCAATGCTATTTGGTCTCAGTCTCAAAGCTTTTTGGTCTCGGTCTCATCTTGGTCTTGACGCTATTTGGTTTTGGTCTTGTCTTGGTCTTGACGCAATTTGGTCTCAGCCTCATCTTGGTCTCGTAGCTATGTGGTCTCGGTCTTGTCTTGGTCTCTGACATTGGATGGGAAAAAAGAGAAAAAAGTGCATCCTCACAGACCAGTATTATTATTTATTACCGCCTCAATTCAAATGCAACCAGTCAGATGCATCTCTTTTAAAAACTTTTCATTGTGTACAATTTCTTATTGGGCACTACCAGCACATCACAGTCCATCATATGAGTTCGGGTTTTTTATTGCCCATTTGTGAGGTGTGCATGAGGGGACGGAGGCTTGAACCGCGCCTTGCAGTATGGCGATTTTGTGGACCCACCGTAATGGAGACAGCTGGGACAACGTCTGCATTCACAAGGTATCTGGAGAGAAAGCAACATAGCAAGCTACAAGATCGTTGACTAGCTCTTAAATCTGAACTGGTAGAGGAGGGCACACAGATTGAAAATTTTCTTAAGGAAGAATATTCTTTGACAACAGCACAAGTGTAGCAGGTATTCAGGTTAAGTGTGTGTGGTGCCCATCATGCCCATCTTCATTGTATTATACAATATGCAGCTTTCTCTGTGTTTTGACTCAGCTGAGCAGATGCCTTACCCAAGTCAGAACTTATTGAAAGCATGTTGCAGTCATCTACCCACCTTTCCAGAGCACCTGCTGAAATTTTTCATGGGCAGCAGCAAAAACAGCGGCATTGCATTCTGTTGGTCTCCAGTGACAAAATCACATATGGGGGAACTAAATGTACCACAGAGTTGATAACTAAGTTCATGATGGCTGCCACTCAGATTCCAAAGCACATATGAGCAAAGTCAAGATGTATCCATGGAGCCCCATTCACAATACAGAGAACTTACAAAGATCTTCTGCAGAAGCCTTGGCTCTAGTGTAGTCCATACCTCAATGGGCCAGAGCTGTAAAATTAGTGGTCCAAAAGTTCTGGCAATCAGGCTCCAATTCAATTTCTATACACTCGAGATAAGTTATGACCTGACCAAGACTTTCTGCCAATCCAGAAGCACGTTAGACCACAGCCTTGATATGAGAGATGACATAACTCATTCTTCCATCCTCCCATGTGCCCGCTGGCTCTCTTAAACCCGTCAGGCCAGTGGCAACACCGCAACTCATCACGGAGCGTCTGAGGACAAGACTCAATTTTCTCTGTCCACAGCAATGAAGAGACAGATTTATCAATTGCAGCACGTAGAGGACTGTGCTTCCAAGTGGAAAGACGTAGACAGGGTGAGAGATTTTGTTTTCATCATCTTCAACAGTGCATCAGAAGGGGTTTTTTTTTAGGGGAAAGCTGTGTTATAACAGTTTTTAAATTCAGCACCAGAACGCTGTGTGCACTGCAGTGTGAAAATGTTTCAGGAAAGGTGATTGCAGTGTTTTTTTTTTCTGTGAAATGAACATTGGAATCAAGTGACAACTACGGTGTCTGGAATCAAGTAAGCCTGTTTACTGGCATCTGTTCCGCCTTTGCTTGTTACCATAATGAAAAAAGCCTAAGAAAAAAAAAAAAACTACAACAGACTTCCAAAAAGAAGGTCAACATTTTTAAGGAGGAAGTGTCATGTTAATGTCTCCCACACACAGGCCTCCTCCTGGGCCTCCACCTCTCCTGTATCCCATGAACATGAGGACATGCGCAGCTGCTACACTCCCACAGTAGAGCCCACACTGGGCTCTAATTTCACCTCCAAGCCCCATCAGAGCCGATTACTTGTTACGTTCTGGCTATGAGAATTTAACGTTTTGGTCTTATATCAACACACACACACATAAATAGCTGTGTTCTCAGCACACTATACATATTCCAAATATGATGGACTTAATACAGGTGATACAGGTGATAATGACCGCAGGTCAGCAAAACCAAAGGCATTATTTAAACAAGGTCGATAACCGAACGGCTCCTGCAGCGCCAAACAAGATTTCTTAGCGGTTGAAAGGCTCCCTGCTCGCTTCTTGTTTTCTCGGATTTGAGAGCTCTTTTTCTCCCTGTCGGAGGATCTGAGGTCAATAAGAACAGAGAAGCTGCGCGTTTGATTCAGGCAGAGGAGTTGATTTATGAAGGCTGAGCTCAGATAAGGTGGCCTTTCTACACATGCAAAGTAATGTGCAAATGAAGTTGGTTCAAGTTCATTCTAAAATGTGTGCATGTGTTTATTGCATGACAAGTAGGAAGAGAAGCCCAAGAATCTGAGATATGAGACTGCATTTTTCTTGAAAGAACAGCTGACTAGACGTGATTTATATGTGTAAAAAAAATATGTGTCTACAAGGACAAGTGCATACTGGCACATTATTTTGCTTGCTCTAGTATCTATTTACTTGGTTCCAGTACCTCTTTAAAAAAATGTTGCAACAGACATGCTCCCTATCATAAAAAAAAATTACAGAGCAGAACCAGAGGATCAGCAGATTCCATTACCGGAACCAGGAGACACTGAAGTGATGAACCATTGCAGGAGAACCATTTTTCCCCATAAATTACAGTTGGATGCTGCGTCAAGACTTGGCAATACAATTTTTAGCATCATCACATGTGGATGCTAATTTAGAACACCTAGGCCTTGTAACCTTGATGTTGTAAAGAAAAGTAAAAAAAAAAAAAAAGTGTTTATTGTCCAATAAACACGCACGCTTCACACTTTCCAAAAAGCCCAAGCAGAATTTATTTATGTTCTGCCATTTCATCCTATTCACTCAATTTGTCTCATTAAGGTCAGAACTGTCTATCTTTATTTGTTTTTGCAATTTTTTGCATGCCGTAATCAAGTCGCACAACTTATTAAAACACATGGGTCATTTTACGATAGTTATTAAGCAGGATAACAATGTGGGTCAGTGAATATGGAGAATAGAACCTTCATTACTTTGTCTTGACACCACAATGTTATTGATGCACGTTGTTCAGAGCATGTACAACCCTTCTATCATACTTGTGAATAGTAAAGAATAGTTGTCTATCGTGCTGATTCCTTGGGTGTTCAGAGGTTATGTTATAGATGAATAATAATAATGATGATAAAGCATTTGTTTTTTTAATAAGCATAACACATGGTGGCATGGTGACAGTGGTGGCCTAGTGGTTAATTAAGCAGCCCCGTACTCAGAAGGTTGCCGGTTCGAATCACGATCCAGCAAGGTGCCACTGAGCAAAAGCACCGTCCCCACACACTGCTCCCCGGGCGCCTGTCATGGCTGCCCACTGCTCACCAAGGGTGATGGTTGGAAGCAGAGGACACATTTCGTTTTCTCACCTGTGCTGCAGTGTATCACAATGCTTCTCTGGAAGAGCTGGAGAGAGATGGGTCAGAAGGCCCCCAGCACTTGCTGAGCTCCAGTCGCTGGTGGTGCCTATTATAATCTTTCAGTCTGAATATATGCAGATAAACACAATTCATTCTAAGAACTTAGAACCAGATTAGAACCATTGTTCTGAGGAAGCTTGTGCATGACTTTTAAAAGCCGCAGCATCATTCCCTTAGACGCATAGTTTGAAAAAATTAAACGTCAATGTCATGGCTACAGACTTACGGGGGAAGGAAGCGCAGAGGTTTGACATGTTGGGAAGGGGTTTTTATTATTAAATAAACAATAAACACAAAGAAACAATGGCGCGGTGGCCAAAAAGGATTTAACTTAAATAAAGAACATAAACTAACCCGCAGGCGTGTGGCG
Source organism: Denticeps clupeoides (assembly GCF_900700375.1). Taxonomy (NCBI): domain Eukaryota; kingdom Metazoa; phylum Chordata; class Actinopteri; order Clupeiformes; family Denticipitidae; genus Denticeps; species Denticeps clupeoides. The sequence continues at coordinate 20,360,360 of NC_041712.1, forward strand.
ATTGACAGAACTCATAACATAAACACATACACTAACGGAGGTCAAGTTCATGATCGAGTTCACGAAAATGCCGGAGACTGCGAAGGGGCGGAAGTCTCTGGCATTTATTCACCGTCAGGATTGGCCACCGGTGTTCAGCCCAGCTGCAGTCAATCCTGACAGTCAGCGTCGATCTGGCATTTGCAAGAAAACGTTACGTTAATAAGAGATATTACAGAAATCTGAATGATGTGCAGAGGAATACTGTGTTTTTTTGTTCAGAGAAAGGTGAGCAAACGATTTGTTGTGGGCTTAACCTGCAAAAATATACCAATCTCTACCCTCTGTATTGATTTTTATTCCTGCTGTTCAATTCAAATGCATTAGAAGTTTTTTTTGTTAGAAAGTTTCTATTCATTGATTGTGATAAGCAGTACCGCACATGGTGATACAACGAAATGTGTCCTCTGCTTTTAACCGTCACCCTTGGTGAGCAGTGGGCAGCCACAACAGGCACCCCGGGAAGCAGTGTGTAGGAAAGGTGCTTTGTTTAGTGGCACCTCAGTGGCACCTTGGCGGAACGGGATTCGAACCAGCAACCTTCTGATCACTGGGCCGCTTCCTTAACCACCGCTGCCCCATGTAATTCATTTGTGTAATGTGAATTCCCTGGATAATTATCATGAATATTTTCTGCAATTGATGTGAAAAGCATGGAATTTTGGTTCTTTTTGGTAAAAGCCTGAGAAACACCTGCAATTGGCCTGTAAGCTGCTGGCTCCTGTGCAAAATGGGGGAGTGATGGGCAGGTGGGAAGGGCGGAAGGTCAAAACTGAATCAGGCGCATCACTTAACACCTGAGAAATGGGGGTCAGATCATCTGTAGGCTCTGCACCCACTTAAACTGCTGTAGGTGGAAATGGCGTCTTCGCTGCTGAAACAGATGTGATCCAGTGCAGTGGCCTGTGCTTCTGTACACAATAGTTTTCTTTTTATTTTTGAGGTTCCTATGCAGGTCCCCCTCAATGAATGACAGATCCTCTGATAAATGTATGATGCTGTCGGGTTTCCAGTTCTGACACATCTGCCGGCACACTTTCAGCATTAATCTCATGCTCTCTCACTCACACAAGTACCTTCATGCCAAATCCATTGCCGTTTTAATTCTGATGCACATACGCACTGGACTAGAGCAGAGAACAACAGGAAACAAGCTCCGATGGTAGACAGGCTCTTTCTATGTAAAAATTCAAAGTGAAGTCATTGTGAAACACTGCAGCACAGCACACGGTGACACAACAAAATGTGTCCTCTGCTTTAAACCATCACCCTTAGTGAGCAGTGGGCAGCCATGACAGGCGCCTGGGGAGCAGTGTGTGGGGACGGTGCTTTGCTCAGTGGCACCTTGGCAGGTCAGGACTCGAACCTTCTGACTGCGGGGTCGCTTCTTTAATCGCTAGGCCACCACTGCCCCAACTGACCAATCTATTCTGTATAATCACCACAAATTTCTCTGGAATGTTTAGGTCAGCCGGTGTGGAAAGCTGAAAAAAAAGTTGTGCAGTGTTGCCAGATTGCGTTGGTTTAAATTCTACATTGGGGGTAAAAGTGGGGAATTCCTCCCGCCGTCCAAAGGCATGCACACTCGGCGGATTGTTGACCTTAAATTGATCATAGGTGGGGCTGGGATGGCCTAACAAGCATTTGGACTGTTTTGAGATCAGTTTGGCATTGATTTTTAAACACATGCACCTAGAGCAACGGTGTGGTGGATCGTTTGTGACTAGAAATAAACTTTGTTCGTTTTTTGTTCTAACCCATCGTCTCCCTCCACACCTCGGGTGTGACACACAGACAAAAGAAGCATATTTCACCCAGCCATGACAGAAATCTGACAAAAGTAATCATTTTTATCAGTAATATTTATTTCAATGTGTTTTCCAAAACATCAATTTTACTGTTATTTTTATTAGCCGGCAAGGTGTTAATAGCAGTGAAATTTAATTCCCAACAGTTTAAACGCCGGAGGACAGTGCATTCTGTGGCGCAGTTCTTTTTCTTTCCCCACTCAGTGGCATTCTGGGTGATTGATGATACAGTTTGCTGTCGGTTGTGGGGGCTTCTCACATTGTTAAACTGTAGCCCCTCACTTTCAGGCTTCATTCTGTCATAAACAACATGAACGCCTGCCTCCTGAGGGACGCCTGCCTCCAGTGTGTGCACACACACACACACACACACACACACACACACACACACACACACACAATGCCTCTTTTCTCTTTACAGGTTTCCAGCAAAGAAACAGAAAATTGGACGGGAAAAATGTCACTTCCCAAAATGTTACAATGAGAAATTATGGCAGAGCACTTGCAGATTCCACAGAGATTACCCTGTTTTTCGGAAGCTGGCTTGACATCTGACAAATGGCATATTTATTTCACAATTGTGACATTTTCTGCTGTCAATCAACACACGTGTTTTATCGCCTACGGTTCTATATTCTGTCATTTTTGCATGACGCTCTGTAATTATTGTTTCATCTTATGAGAAAGGACATATCACTGGATACAAGGCACAATGAGTTGTATTACTGTGATGTGAACTGGAATTGAACAAACTGAAAAGACTCTGTGGCTTGTTAGACTATTGATGTCTGTGTCTGTAAATGCATGAATGCACTGGATATGTAAGACGACGGGGGGCAGGGCATGAAATACTTTAAAGGCAAAATTATGTTTCCTTCGGTGCTTTTCACACTGAACTAATTCGCCGCAGGTTTACAGGAATATCACATCTCCACACTGTTCACACTGTCTCGTTCACACCACACCAGACAGACTGGAACTGTTGAGGTTGAGCGCAAACCATTTGGATAAATTCTCCTTCGCTGTGAGCAGTAAACCAAGTAAACGCAATATGCTTTGATTCGATATGTTTCACAATTACAGGCTCATGGTACGAGATGAATGAGCTGCAGACAAATTATGGTTGAAAACGTTTGAGCATTGTATATCATGGCAACACTGCACTTCCTAATGTACTGTACAATGGGTAGATTGGGGCTTTGCTTTTCAGCGTAAAAATTGCATCGCAACCAGAGATAATTGTCGTGCATTGTGCCGTTTTTTTAACCGATTAGCAGTGCACCGCTACATCCCTATAGTAGTTATTGCCCTAAACCTTCTCGACCACTCGCTTTTGTGGGCTTTATGATTCATTTAATATCAAAGATTCATTTCATCTTCAAGAAACTGCCTGGAGATTTCAGTTACATTGCGGACCTTATATAATTTAGACTGTAAATTAAAAGAAAGAGCGATAGAGAGGGGAATGTCCTGCTTTCACAAAGGCTTTCACAAAGTGTCCAGTTGAGACCAGTGAAGTGGCAAAGGTCACAATACTTAGAAGACGTTTCTATGGCAACAGCCGTTTCGCCATTTTCATTGCACTCAAAGCTGTGAGGGTCCTCTTTCATACCCCTTAATTATACTTTTAATATAAATAGTGCACCAAGATGTTTGTTGGTTCTCTAACCACGGGGCTTCAGGAAAAATGTGCTTTTGACCGTGTGCTTGTATGGCATCATAACGACATTTTGAAATGCAATTGAAACAACATTTATGCAATAAACAGGATGTCATTAATAACGCTCCATCCAGTAAGGTCCTTGCATCGGTTTTCGTCAGCTGCCCAGGGCAGGTTCACAGCAACACCTGCCTACTAAAATGTGGACGTGAGTCATCTTTTTAATATTCATCAAAAAAAGAAAAAAAAAAAGAGCACTGATGTAGAGGTGAGGACATGGCTCAGGGGGGAGAACAGCACAGCAAGGACGTGCTTTTTCGAAAGCAGCCACGCAGCAGCAGGCGGCCCATGCTGACAGACCCGCTACCATTGCACACATAAGAGTGCACAAGCGGTCTGACGGGGAAGAGTGGAGACGTGGCAGCATGCAATCAAGAAAAGTAAAGGTCTGCGAAAGCCATAATCCACAATAAGGGTTTTGTTTTGAGGAGACTGGCAGGAAACAAAAAAGATGGCTTGGCCTACCAGCAGTCACAATTTCCATACATCCCAGACAGAGAATGACAGAGAAAGTCCTCGTATATCCTGCAAATAAAATGGTCCCAATGGCAATTGGCAGAATTGCAGTGGCTACATATTTGTTTCTTAAAAAGGTGGTAGTAGGCTCGGCTAGTCGAATGGAGCAGGGCAAGTCCTTCCACCAGCCAGGGACAACAAAGGAGAATAGATTCAATTGGGATCGGATACCCAGTGAAGAGGAAATTTTTAGTCTTATTTCGTTTGCGAATCTGAGAGGGCGTGCAGGAGTGCAGCTAACTAACTGACATGGTTGTGTTTCAACTGGTTGGACCATCTGGGGTGGTTTTATGGTGACTGCAGAAGCTCCAGCCAGGAGAGAGTTACTATAGTCGAGTTTAGAGATGACCATTGCCTGGAGGAGGAGCTGCGTAGCCTGTTCTGAAAGGAAAGGCCTAATCTTGCGAATGTTATAGAGAGTGAACCTGCAGGATCTGGAGATCGCAGCAACGTGATGGTTCAGACTCAGGTTGTCGTCAATCCAAACTCCAAGGCTTTTTGAAGACGCCGTGGGTGTTAACAGTAGCGAGCCAATTTGAATTGAATTTGCACCAGTCCTCCCTGCTCAGCCATAATGGAAGTTGATTATGAAAATACACTTGTTCCATCAAGTCTATGCACATTGGTCAGGTGGCCACAATCAAACCCTTGCCTCCTACGTCTGTTTATTCAATATGAACTGAGTGCTTAGGCAGAACCTATCTTAAAGATTGCCTCCTGTCTGCTCCTTTAATTGTACTTTTGTCCTCAATACTTTTTCCATGATTTTCTGAACAAGTACCTGTTTTCACTTTGCAGCTAAGCACTGGATAAATACCTTCATGTTTTCCACTCACCCTTACTAAATTAACTTTCAAGTAATAGACCATCATCAAGAAGCATGTTCAAAGTAAAATAAATGGAATGTAGTTTGTTCTGTTACCCTGATGCCAGACCTCCAACGCATCACATTACATAAGGATTCAAGAAGACAAATTCTGTAAGAAACAAACCAGGCTGGGCATCTGCTAAGATGATTGTTGCTGACCTAGCCTCTTCTGGAGTCAATGGTTCAAGGAATACAGTTGTGAGGGCTCTTCATCATGTTGGGCTTCAAGGCCATCATCCCAGAAGAACCCCTTTACTCAAAGTGCAGCACATCAAAGCCCAACTGAGGTTTGCCAATAAACATTTGAAAGGTAAAGATGAGTATTGGAAGTTATGATTTGGTCTCATACTAAACTGGAACTGTTTGGGCACATGGCTATTTCTTATGTTTGGTGAATAAAGGGAGAGGACTTCAACCTTAGGAACACAGTTCTCACAGTTAAACATGGTGGTGGGAGCATCATTCTGTGGTGCTGTTTTGCAGCCTCAGGCACAGGGAACGTTGTTAGGGTGCATTACATCAAAATAATTTTGAGAGACAAATTGGAAAAATCTGCTGGTAGTCTAGACTTAGGTTGTCATTGGGTCTTCCAACAAGACGTTGACCCAAAGTCTCCATCAAGGGTGCCAAAACCAAGATCCTGTAGTGGCCAGAACACCACCCAATAAGGTCTCAATTATCTGGTTTGTGTGTTCTGTGTTCACGCTGGTATTGTGTGCCATACAGGAGCGTGTTTGAGTGTGGGTTCGCCCAGTCAGCCGACTGAAGCCGCACGCTGATCAACACGGACACGGCAAGCCAGAGGGAACTCCTTTCATGCAACGCAGCGGTGTGGTGGATTATTTGTCCATTATTCCTGTACCCCTAATAAACATAGTTCATTTGTTCTATCCCTCGGTGTCCACACCTCGGGTGTGACAATTGGTGAGGTTTATAAGGAAAACAGAAAGATCACCTACACAGTGAACAGTAAAAGGTTGTTATTTACACACCCACAGGACACACACTTACATGCACAATGGGTCTCACAGGAAATTGTCCAGACACCTCCTTCCGTCGAAAATCAGCATTTACTGCAATTTCACAGCAGCGGCAAAATGTGTCCTAATACCTTTGAAGCTTTTTATGTTGCAATTTCTCCCGGTGTCACTGTAATTTCCATACTTTTTTTTTTATTAAAGCTGTGAAGCTCTCACTTTTTGCACCTTACAACTACGTGTACAAGACTGTATTAATGTTATCTTTACATTTTAATACACCTCCAAGCACAAATTAGTGCATCCAAACTAATTTATTAAGGGTATACGTTTCAGTTTATGCCATGATTAATTATTGTTTGTGCTATTGCCCGCTTGAGTGCCTGTGGGGTTTCTTTTTGTTAGCTTGAAAGGTCCCTCTTCTCATTATACAAACTCTGCAATGCAGTAGCCACTTTCATTAACTACTTCAGGAGAGAATGATAGGCCAAATGGAATTAATTTTAGAGATTCGAAACACAATACACAGAGGCTTTTAGCGTGCAATTAATTGGAAAAGAGATGAGTTGCGTTGGGACAGCAGCATGCAGAGGACTTGAGTTCACATTTTAATGTAGCACAGTGCTAATCACAGCTACAGAAAATATGCCGAAATCTCCCTGATACAATCAGGAGAGCTGGAGTCCATCAGAACATCTGCAGGTCACTACAGTTCTCTCATTCACTAGGAGTGAACGTGTTCCCCATCATCACAGTCCTGAATCAACAGAAGCCTTGCATCATCTACCTTTTTCGCTGTCGATGATAAAAAAAGAAAAAAATCAATGGCTAGATTAGGCTGACTGTGTTCCACACACAGAGGAAAATCTATATTGAACTCCAAATGGGCTGCTGCTAATAAAAGGAATCACACTTACGTGTTGCCTTTCAGTATCATGGGGGTGCAGACAAAGCCTAAAGCTATCAACAAGAACACCAAGAGAAGAGACAAGAGTGTTGCTGACTGCTACATGACCAAGACTGAATAGAAGGTCCATCTGTTGAGACCTAGGCCCTAGGTTCATGCCGCTACATATAAGGCATAGTTCACCAATCAGAATGCTTGAAATGCAGAAACACTATCTGCATGTTAGTAGTGGCTGTAGAGGGAAATGCAACTTTTAGGTTCTCTGTTCCATGATAAAGATATATTGCATGCAGTCCATGTGCTCTGTCCTATATAGTGCCAGGAATATATGGCCACCCGAATCAAGAAGACAATGTCCCAAAATCTTCTAGAGCCGATGTAGAACGTCCCAGAGAATCTGTCGGTTATGTTCCAGCCTGTATTTGTAAAATGGCGGCATTCAACATTTTGCCCCCAATGGTCAGTAAGTTGCTAAAAGTAAGAAACAGTGTATTCCCATTTGCCATGCGTGTGTTAGTACACTCATGTCTGAACCACAGAATGCAACTTTTGTTGCCCACTTCCAACATATGAACACACAAGTTGGATTTAAAAGGAATCAAGCATTTGTCGTGTGTACGGAAAAAAAATAAAAAATTCTGTTCAATGACATTCTTTCTTTGCTGTCTACATACAAATGCTGAGTTAGGTTAAGTGAGGACTAAAGTGTTGTGCAGATATAAATAAATCCTAACTGTACATTTCTCCTTGTTATCTCAAATCTGAGTTCACATGTGGGCTAAGACCCCAACTGTGAGCATTTAACAGATGTTAAAAACTGATGTTAAATTAAGAGAGAGCATTAAAAATGAGCTTGCACCCTCAAAAATGGCTTGGCACCCTGCATGAAGCAAGATAATGAGAACGATTTGTGTTTGTGTTGTTCTGCGTAGCGCACGCTGTGCCTAAATTCTTTAGCATTGGCTGCCAACAAATAGAGCTTGTAGAGATCTGTGGATGTTGCATTAAGCATGTGTGCTCAACCATGTAACCTCACGGTCTCTTTATTGGTCTCATTGTTTAAAGACAACAGCCCAACCTCGCTCCGATTCATGCTGGGTGAGATCTCGTCTTTAAAGCACTTCTAAGTCAAATGAGGCCTTTTCCTGATCCACCACACCTGATTCAACTCAAGAACCGGCTGCTAATAGGGAGATGGGTTGAGTCAGGTGTCTTAAATGAGATTAAAATAAGAAAAATGTGCAGTGCTGGTACCCTGTGTCAATCCTGGTCCGGCCTTTTTCACACCAACTTTACTATAATGAGGCTCATGTCCTTCTTGAACTTAATAATGCACATGGCAGGTTGTAGGCAGTGTGGGTTGAAACACAATTAGCCTGCTGACACAATGGCAATGCAGTGACCGGCTCTGATGTCTCCCACTAAATTATTATTTGTGCCAGGAAGACCTTGTAGTCAACCAGTGCAAATACATAACAAATTTTATGGTTGAAAATTCAGTCAATGTTTTGTCTTGTAAAGAAGTGGTGATGCCAAATGGAACCGACTGTGTTGAAAACCATAGCATCTGAATATGTGGATGTACTGTAATACCTTTAATACCACCCAAGCCTGTTCCCATACTGTGCTGTCACAGTGCATTACTCTAGGTGCCCATGTTTGTGAAGCCTCATTATGGGAGGTGTTCGGAAAGCAGGCGCTGATTCTATGGCCCACGGTGTGAATCCATAGCGGCAAAGGCTGCTGTGATGGATTGTTGAACACCATGTGGCACGGGCCAATGTTTTCCCCTCACTGCGCTCCCTTTTCGTCACTGTCATGACATGGATCATTTGCAGCAGAGTAAAATGTTAAAACAGGATTATACAAACTTCTGTGTGGGATGTGTGGGGTCCTCAAGGAGTGTACCACCTTCATTTCAACACTGTCTTTACCATTAAAGGCTTAGATTCATTGGACAAGAAGTCCCTTTGGTTGGTTAAACATAAATGTCTTCTCGTTGTCAAAACTTTCAACCAAGAATTTTGAGGAACCCTACAGGAACCCTACAGGAACCCAGCAGAGGCTGTCAGAATAGGGTATTTTTAATGGTGCTACAGTTTAAGAGGCTTAAGCACATTATGGCACCAGGTCAAACTGGGGTTGGCCATCGTGTATTGGACTGTAGGGCTTGTTTTCTGCCTGGACAAAAAAACTCTGATTGCCACACTAGATGTCCACATATCCTACTCAGTAGATAGTGAAGTCTGAGAGGTGGTACTAAAAACACAACTGTATATATGTGTGTGCTTATGGGAGCTTATGGGAGCCAGGGAAGCAATGCTGAAGCGATGCCCAGCTCCAGCAAGCTACACCAGTTTTATTGCACCTCCTTCCCTTCTTCCATTTATTTCTGCGCAGATTCGAATCCAGCCCTCGCCGCAGGGCCAGTTAAAGTGGTTCTTTCATAGTAACAAAGGCGAACTGTTGGCTGAATTCAGTCCCTGTGCTCTCTCTCTCTCTCTATATATATATATATATATAGAGAGAGAGAGAGAGAGAGAGACTGTATATATCTGGCCATGATTTGTAGAAGAGCAACGATTTACGCAGACAATTACAGGCCTACACCCTACAATGATTCTGACTCTGACACCTTGACATGGTGCTAGTCTATTTCTGTCTGTGCCTTAAAGAAAGTGTGAAGTTGACTGAGGAAATCTGGCATCTGTGTCCTGAAAGGTGATGTTTTCAATTATAATCACACTAATTCCCGCTGTGGTGCACTGAATTAATGAGCTGTATTACCATATTCACAAAATAGCAAGCAGTGACAGACAATTCTTTTCAATAAGATGTTTTCTTTTGTCATTTCAATTTGCTTGTTTGCTTGCTCTCCAGTTTGAAATCCAGCTCAGAGTCCCCCCCTTTTTCCAACCAATAAGATAACTGGAAAAGGTCATTATAGAATCATCTTTAAAAATGTATGCTGTAGATTGGCAATGTATGCTGCATAAATAGCATAATTGTTGAGCATAATCACATTGGTTCGAATTATTTGAAGGTTTCTTGTACAAATCTAGTCACAATTACTGCAGCTTTCTCCATTTCTGTATCTTCTAGGTACTGGACTGCATTCATGCTTGTAAACAGCCGCCGACTTTCATTTGAGCTGTGGTGGGAATTACAAAGCGTCCCACAATGCAACACACTCACAATATGCAACCCAGAGCAACAATGACATTATAATTCACTGCACACTAAAATCACAACATTGATCTAAAATTCTAACATTACTGCATTAACATGACTGCTTCATCGCAAACACCTCCTTCAAATCCCACCATTTTTCTTCTGCAAAAAACAGTCTAAGCTATTAAGTATTGATTTTCGACACCAGTGTATTGATATTGTATCACAAGAGGGAAAATGCCAATATTGCTCTCTTCCCACAGGATTAAAGGCTTGTTAAAAGCAAAGTGGAAAGAAACAGCGGCTCTCCAAGAAACTCTCCTGGAATCTAGTCCTCAGCATGATAATATTGGAATATTTTAATTTGACAAATTTATTTCATGGTAATTGCAGCTTCTCTGGCTTTTCACAATTCAGTGGAATGTGCTTTTTTTTCTTATTATTTTTTCCCTACACCCCCACACCCTTTCAGGAAGGTTCTTCTCCCCAATTCCCCTCTTCTCTGCACCATAATCTCACTTTTCCTGACTCACGACATCCGAACAGCATAGCGCAACACATTTCTGAGCTTTTCTGACAGCTGCTTTTCCCTCCTGTAGCCTTTATTATGTTAATCTGCAGGCTCCTCTTGATGCCGTCCCTTGCTCTGCATCGCTGAGTGTGGATATTATTGCAGAGGAACCGAGAGGACTGGGCTGAATATCGCTTCAGCTGAACAGAGCTGGATACAAATAACAGGGTTAGGGGTGCTCGGCACCCCCGTGAATGGAGTCTTGTGATAATGCATCAGCAGTGGAGGGCTCAGGGTCTCTGTTGTTGGAGAAATAAAAATAAAAAAATTGGAGCTTGTGAAGTGCTCAGCAGGTGCCCATTATTTATTGGGTATACAACAGAACACTTTGTAAATTCTTCATGTTGTGCAAAAAACATTTCAAGCAAATACACAAGTAGAAGACTCCTGAAAGGAAGCATAAAAAAAGCAAAAGTGAATCAGTCTGAATGAGGCCAAAACACAGAAAATACAAAAAAAAATACCATTACAAGACAATTAAAATAAAAAGAAAACCTAAGCGCAATTGCCTTTCTGCTTCTTCTCCCATATGATATGACTTTATTTGATGAAATCAGTGCTAAGGTATAAAGTTTTGGAGACTGAGGAACCTATGTATACAGTCAACACCACCTCATTGATCATGAAAGTTCAGCAGACACCACATTTCCTGTGGAGGCTGAAACAGGTAAGCTTCCCCCCACCCATCCTCACCAAATTTTACAGAAGCGCCATCGAGAGCGTCAGAAGGTGCTTGCATGGTGCTGCATCCATTGGGGCCAGTGGTGGCCCAGCAGGTAAAGAAGTGTACCCGTAATCGCAAGGTTGCCAGTTGCCCGGGCGCGTGTCATGGCTGCCCACTGCTCACCAAGGGTGATGGTGTCACGTCCATGCGGGCATGACGAGGCGAGTGCACAGAGAGCAGGACAAAGAGTGACGAGGAGACGAGGAATGAAGGACGCTATCACCTGACATCACGAAACAGGGGTTTAATTGGTGAAGCACAAGACAGGGGAGACATCCGAGACGTTGACAGTGGTGAACACGGAACATAACGTTAAAGACCTGACAGCGAACAGAAACGAACAGGGTGAACAGGGTGAAAATGATTAGGGAACATTACACAGGATCCCGGACCGGAGTAACCCCTTTTCGGACCGGATCGTGACAGAATCCCCCCTCTTATGGCATGACCCCTGGCGGGCCAGACGAAGCGGTCCATGAAGGAGGGAGGAAAGTCCATACACAGAGTCTTAAATGGTCCGAGTGGACAAGAGGAATCGGACGGAATCGGTTCGAAAACCAGAAAAGTGTCGAAACAGGGGTTTAACACGGAAACGAGGTAACGTGACTCCTATATATTAGGCTGGAGAGCAGCTGCCAACTGCTCAGTCATTGAATGAGGCACGCCATTCGACTCGGCCCCGAAAACCTTCAACCCAGTAAGACCGTACCTGTCCTCTCTGTTCTCCTGATCCACGAACTCCTTCCTGTCGCCCTGTCCTGCCCTGTCTTGTGTCTTAAAACGCGAACGACAACATCAGTGTAGTGTTGTGGCTCGCACCGTCCACGTTCGCAGATTAGCGCGGAGGAACTTACCTGCCTCCCTGCCTCCCGCCACACCGAGGTCTCTCGTTTCCTCCTACACGTCTCTCTTTCACATCCCGGTTCGCGTTACAGAATGACTGAGCCCGAATTACGCGCTTCACAACTCGCTGCTTTATGCAATCGAATAGCGCGGCAGGAGAATCTTTTTGGAAGTCTGTCGCAGGAGGTTCGCTTCCTGCGGCAGCGCGTACATGAGATGACTGTCGCGCACCGAGAGCATGAAGCGGCGAGCGCTACGCAGAGCCCTCGCCCCCCCGCGGTTCCCGAACCCAGTTTGCCGCTCCCGGAGCGCTGGAACGGGACCGAGGGGAGCGGCGAGGTGCTCCTCACCGCTCTCTCGTTGATTTTCGAGCTGCAGCCTAGCCGCTACCCCAGCGCCCGGTCCCGAATCGCCTTATTACTAACCCGGCTCGGTGGTTCCGCGGCAGAGTGGGCGGCTGCGCGAATTAGTTCCCCCAGTTCTGCGTCTCTCATATGCCGAATTCGTGGAGGAATTAAAACTCACCTTCTGTCATCCGGACGGTGTGGAAGACGTTGCGTCGCAGCTGTACCATCTGCGCCAGGGTTCCTCATCGGTCAGCCAGTTTACCGCCAGATTCCGGACCCTGGCTGCAAAGACTCCACTGGGCGACCACGCCCTCCGGATGATGTACTATGAGGGACTGGCCCCACGAATTTGTGGTGAGATGGTCAGCCGGGAGATGCCAGCAACGTATGAGGCCCTCATACAACTCGCGATGCGGATTGATCGCCACCTGCTGGCACTCCCGAAAACTGCGGCCCCCACTCCGACCCTGCATCAGACCCCTCGACCGCCTCTATCACCACCTCAGCCCACCGTCACTCCTCCAGACCGTAGGGGGGAACCCATGGAGCTGGGACGGACAACCCTCACGCCTGAAGAGAAGCAACGGCGTTTTCGGGAGGGTTTGTGTGCATACTGCGCTTCCCCCTCACACATCCGCCTGACCTGCCCTAGTCGTCCGGGGAGACGGGACACCCAGCAGATCAGCACGGCGCGGCCAGATGGGCCCCTTCCTCCACATCTGATGCCACCGACCTCCCGACTCACTCTCCCGGCCGTCCTGGAATGTTATCAGCGAGTCATCTCCACCACAGCTTTTATGGATTCCGGGGCGGCTGGAAATTTTATAGACCACTGGAACTCCTCCCAAGTCCTCTCACAATCACCTCCGTGGATGGTCATCCTATCTCCGCAGGACCCATCATTCACCGCACGGTCCCTCTTCATCTCCGGCTCGACTCGCATTTGGAGAAGATCCAGTTTTTAGTGACCAATATTATCACCTCACCACTCCTCCTCGGGTTCCCCTGGCTGTCCCTCCATGAACCCCACCTTTCCTGGTCATCGGGCGTGGTGTTGGAGTGGGGAGCGCACTGCCATCGCCATTGCCTTCTGCCACAGCCCTCCCCGTCTGCCTCCTTGAACCCAGAACCGACCCGTCTTGTCCTCTCTCAACGCGGTCCGGACTGGAAATTGCACCCGTGTTGCTTCTTCTCGCAGAAGTTCACCCCTGCACAGCGGCGATACGGGGTGGGGGACCGTGAGCTGCTGGCAGTCAGATGGGCCCTCGAGGAGTGGCGGCACTGGCTACAAGGCAGTGACACCCCCTTTCTGGTCTGGACCGATCACCAAAGCCTCATATCAATCAAAGCTACCAAACAACTGAATCCCCGCCAGGCGAGGTGGGCATTATTTTTCGAGCAATTCAACTTTCAACTCTCCTACTGTCCCGGGTCCAAAAATCAAAAAGCCAATGCTCTTTCCCGTCAACACGCCCCAGACTCACCATCCTCTGACCCCGAACCCGTTCTTCCTCCTCATCGCATCCTAGGCCCTCTCCGGTGGTCCCTCGAGACGAAGGTCCAGGCGGCCCAGGCATCCGACCCTGGCCCAGACAACACCCCACTCGGGTGCCTGTACGTCCCAAATACCTGCCGGCCCGATGTACTGCATTGGGGCCATTCCTCCGTCCTCTCAGGCCATCCAGGACGCCAACGGACCCTCTCCTTCATTCGCCGAGCATTCTGGTGGCCTTCAGTACGGCGGGACGTACAGGCCTACGTGGATGCCTGTGACGTCTGTGCCCGGGCCAAGACTCCCAACACTCCGGCTGCTGGGCCCCTGCGTCCCCTTCCCATTCCTCATCGCCCCTGGACCCACCTCGCCTGGGACTTCATCACCGGCCTCCCTGAAGCTAGTGGTATGACCACCATCCTGACCATAGTGGATCGTTTCTCCAAAGCGGTCCACTTGGTCGCCCTGCCCGGCCTACCGTCCTCTGCCACAACCGCTGACCTCATGCTTCAACACGTGGTCCGCCTCCATGGGTTCCCCCAGGACATCGTCTCTGATCGGGGACCCCAATTCGTCTCAGCTGTGTGGAAGGCGTTCTGTCGCCTTTTTGGATCGACCTGCAGCCTCTCCTCTGGCTACCATCCCCAGACCAACGGTCAGGTGGAGAGGGCCAACCAACAGCTGGGACGATACCTGCAGTGCTTTGCGTCAGAACACCGACGCACCTGGCCCGGGCGGAGCTGGCCCACAACCTGCAAGTCTCCTCCGCCACTGGCCATAGTCCCTTTGAGATCTGCCATGGATATCAGCCCCCCATCTTCACGCACCAGGTGCCTGCAGGTGGGGTCCCCTTGGCCCGTCAGATGATCCGCGGTTGCCGAACGGCGGTCGGCCCTCCTCATCGCCTCCCGAAGGATGTCCACCCAGCACGCCGGCACCCTCGTCGACTGCACTTCCAAGTGGGACAGAGGGTGTGGCTGTCCACCAAAGACCTACGTCTCAGGACTGAGTCACACAAACTGTCCGGCTCCGGATCCGCCACCGCCACGCATCGTCGACGGGGGACCCGCCTACACTGTGGAGCGCATTATTGCCTCTCGCCGCAGAGGTCGGGGGGTCCAGTACCTGGTGCATTGGACCGGCTATGGACCAGAAGAACGTCTTGGATCCCGAGTCGTTTCATCCTGGACTCTTCTCTGGTGACTGAGTACCGGCAGCGTACCGCCGCCGCTCCGGGGCCGTCGGGGGTCCACATCAGTGTGGTGTTGTGGCTCGCGCCGTCCACGTTCGCAGATTAACGCGGAGGAACTTACCTGCCTCCCTGCGTCCCGCCGCACCGAGGTCTCTCGTTCTGGTCCCGGTTCGTGTTACAAAAAGATTAGATGAACAGCTGTGAGGAATGATAAATGAACAAATGACTGGTCCAGTATTCACGATGGACGAATGGCGGATGTCCAGCGCAGACGGCTTCAGGTCAGTGTGGTACCGGCATGCGTCCGCCGCTCCCTGTCAGTCTCCGGCTCGCCCCGCTGAATGGCCGCTCCTCACCTTCAATGCCGCCAGACACGGGACTGAGAGGCAGGGGTCGGGACCCTGCAGGACAAGAAGCCATGGAAGGCCAGGGACAAGGAAGCTGGCGGCGTCCTCCCGGCTCCTCCGATCTCAGCGGGGCTGCATCAGGTGGCGTCCAAATGTGGGTCAGGTCTTTCTGTCACGTCCATGCGGGCATGACGCGGCGGGTGCACAGAGAGCAAGACGAAGAGTGACGAGGAGACGAGGAATGAAGGACGCTTTCACCTGACATCACGAAACAGGGGTTTAATAGTGAATCACAGGACAGGGGAGACATCCGAGACGTTGACATGGGTGAACACGGATTATAAAAGTCAAAGACCTGGCGGCGAACAGAAACGAACAGGGCAGCTTTATACAATCCGGATCCCGGACCGGAGTAACCCCTTTTCGGACCGGATCGTGACAGATCCATAAAACATTAAGTCTTCCCACAAAAAGTTCTGGAGAACAAAGGAAACCCCTTTTCTGTAATTCTACAAAAACCTTCTGAACCTTCTGGACTGGTATCAGTCACTGGTAGTGGGACAATAGATTTTCATCTCCCATGCCCCATACTCAAAGTTAATGTCATGTTTTCTATTTATCGATAAGTACTTCACGATGCAAATGGATATGCTTATACGACTATTGTAATGCCATGTAGACATCCATGAACAAGTCCTCCCTCTCATGCCTTCAGTCGGTTCAAAATGACCACATCACTCCAACTCTGTACTCACTACACTGGCTATTGGTGCTTTTTACCATTATAGCCTGCTCTTAAAATCGTTTACCCATCCTATTTTACCCAAACATGTCCTGTTGTTGAGACCCAGAAATTATATGGGGTTTACTAACCGTGACATTGCAAAATCACCCCAAAAAGAAAAACAACATGAAATCCCGGGGGACTGATATTGAGTTGCAAGATGATTCTAGTGGGCACAGTGTTATTTACGAAGCACAACTCCCATTAATAGACAGTTAACTAATATATTAGTATGTCCACTTTGATATTGCAAAATCCACAAGATAATCTACTGTTAGCATTTAAAACTGCTCTGCAACTCTCTTCAGTGTCCCCACACCAGAAAAATTCAGTTTGAATGGTTGTCAAAGTAGGACCAGTACACATCCTCAGCAAATGCTCAGTTTATCTAGACATGGCACCTTCTTCACAAAAGGAGTTTACACTGTCACCTCAAGAAAGAACAAGCAAGGCTGCAGGAGTGGGTGAGGACAGTCTGCTACAGGTAAGTGATTTTAACACTTGCCCTCAGAGAGACACCGGGCTGAGGGAGTGGGGGTTCAGTAGGGGCCATCAGATCTCTGTCTGCACATGATGCATGTGGGGACTGGAGGTCAGTAGAGGGCTGCTCTGCCTCTGATTTAATCTGCATGGACATGGCTGACAGCTCCAGCACATGGGCACTCCTCTATGGAGACAGTAGTCAGAGCAATGAACCCTCCCACACACACACACACACACACACACACACATACTTGTGTAGCCGCAATTTGGGGACTACATGCACGATGCCACATCGTGGGGACGTGCATTTCTAAAGGCTTTATGAAAAATCTAAAGATAGATTTATGTTTCATTTGAGGCTTTAAAAATGACTGTCACTTTAAAATATAGAAAATACATTAATAAAGCAATGTGACATTTTCCTACAAACTGGGGACCTTGTCTGGTAGACATCACTTGTGAGGACCAGCAGACACACATAGTGAACTGTCTGGTTAACTGTAAGATGTAGGTACTTGTGAACAACATGGGGACGAAACAGCTGGGATGCAGCTATAATGAATGAAAAGATCAAAATTTAATAACATGAATAAAATATTTATTTTTTTTTGCTATTTTTATGTAGCATTCTGAACAGTATTCTGTACATATTTACATTCGATTCAAAGACACTTTACTGAATTGCACCCATTTCCAAAAAAAAAAAAAAGAGATTCTAAGATCCTTTTAAAACAAATGTAATAACCAGAAATCTAAAATACCAGAAAATAAGATACCAAACAAAATAAAATAACTGACTTTACATTCTTCTTTTAAGGGTAGTGATTTTGTTCTTCACAAAGAACTTTACAGACAACCAATCCCTGTCTTTCAAGGCAACAGGTTCAGCATTTATACAGGCCTCACATTGTTGTTTTCCTGGCACTGTACAAGTTTTGATGAACCTGTTTAGATGCTTTTCAACTGCATTCATTTCATCACTGTCCCATTTCTTTTTCTTTACCACCTTTCGACCTGAATGAACAAAGCACATCAGAAAAAACAGAGATTTTTAAGTTCATAAAGGCTTTCTATGAAGTTTAACAAACAGTACCTTTCATGGTAGTTGTGGTACTTGTTATTTCTGTTGCTTGTTCAATTGAAGATTTCTGGACTTCTTTTGCAGAAGGATCTATGGGTGGTTCTACATCAAGAGCCACTTAAACACAAAACAAATGCATTCAAAATTGTTAAGGATTTGATTCTTTCTTGGAGAAAATACACTGCTCACAAATTAAGGGAACACAGAAATAAGACATCCTACATCTGAATGAATGAAATATTCTTATTAAATACTTCTTTACATAGTTGAATGTGCTAACTACAAAATCACACAAAAATTATCGATGAAAATCAAATTTATCAACCCATGAAGCTCTGGATTTGGAGTCACACTCAAAATTAAAGTGGCAAAACAAACTATGGGCTGATGTAATGTCCTTAAAATAAGTAAAAATGAGGCCCAGTAATGAGGCCTTCACGTGCCTCTATGACCTCCCTACAATGACTGGACATGCTCCTGTTTAGGTGACGGATGGTCTCCTGAGGGATCTCCTCCCAGACCTGGTCTAAAGAATCCGCCAACTCCTGCACAGTCTGTGATGCAACGTGGTGTTGGTAGATGAAGCGAGATATGATGTCCCAGATGTGCACATGGGGTCTGAAGATCTCATCTCGGTAGTTAATGGCAGTCAAGCTACATCTGGCGAGCACATGGAGGGTTGTGCGCCCCCCTAAAGAAATGCCACCCCACACCACTACTGACCCACTGCCACACTGGTCATGCTGGAGGATGTTGCAGGCATCAGAATGTTCTCCATGGCGTCTCCAGACTGTCACATGTCACATGTGCTCTGTGTGAACCTGGTTTCATCTGTGAAGAGCACAGGGCGCCAGTGGCGAATTTGCCAATCTTGTTGTTCTTTGGCAAATGCCAAACATGCTGCACAGTGTTGGGCTGTAAGCAAAACCCCAATCTATGGACATCGGGCCCTCATACCACCCTTGTGGAGTCTGTTTCTGACCATTTGAGCAGAGCAGAGAGGCCTGCTGGAGGTCATTTTGCAGGGCTCTGGCAGAGGTCCTCCTGTTCCTCCTTGCACAAAGGTGGAGGTAGCGGTCCTGCTGCTGGGTTGCCCTTCTACTGCCTCCTCCATGTCTTCTGATGTACTGGCCTGTTTCCTGGTAGTGCCTTCATGTTCTGGACTCTACACAAACCTTCTTGCCATAGCTTGCATTGATATACCTAACACTTGAACACTTCCTAACATATCCTAACACTTAAACACTTTTGTTAAAACTGCATATCATATCATGTATGACTGTGTATGTGACAAATAAAATTTGAATTTGATCCTGAACGAGCTGCACTACCTGAGCCACTTATGTCAGTTGTAGACTCCATTTCATGCTACCATGGAGTCTCTTAGCTATTTCACTAAAGCCTTCATTTTAGAAGACAACGTGGGTACCTGCTGAGGCACGTACACAAAACTTGTTGAGTCTTATTAACCTTTCAACAATAGTGGTGAAGCACATTCTACTTTGTAGGGATGTCACATATATTTACATTGAAGGGACTTAATGTTTATTAAGTAAAAGAGAAGTGATTGTCATTGTGATACACTGCAACACAGCACATGTGCACACAACTAAATGTGTCCTTTGCTTTTAACCCATCACCGTTGGTGAGCAGTAGGCAGCCATGAAAGGCGCCTGGGGAGAAGTGTGTGGGGACAGTGCTTTGCTCAGTTGCACCTTGGCGGATCGGAATTCGAGATTCGATATTATGATAAAAATACATTGAAAAGAACAGTTTCATACCTGAATGTGGAAGATACTCTCAACCTGTGAACTGGCAGTGCAATTCTGACTGTCTGATTGCAATTTGACCAAATGTAAAAGTAATGTTTGCATTCTGCAAGCACACTACATAATTTCAAAATTTAAATGTACTAACAGTTATACATGTCATTATCAAAATAGGTGTAGTGTGTGGACTTAGTGTAGAGATTTTTTTTTAGAAGACAATGTGGGGACATTGTGGGGGAGGTGCAGCACTTCTCATCCTGAGTCTTGTGAATCTTTCATAAACATTTGTGATACATAATACTTTATGGGGACTTCACATATATCTTGCACATTGCACATTGTGGGGACTTAACGTATATTGTAATTAAAATACATAAAAAAGAGCAGTTTCATACCTGAATGTGGAAGATACTGTCATGCTGTGGACTGTCTGTGCAATGCTGATTGTCTTCAGAGGCACCATCTGATTTGGGGCAGTTACTGGCTTGGTTCATACCCTTTATTGTCTCCTATAATGAACAAAACAGTCAGCCATTAGACCAAACATAAAAGATATGTTGCCATTCTACAACCACACTACATATTTTCAATGTTTAAATGTACTAACAGTTATACATGTCATTAAAATAATTAATTTTGTTACAAAATCCTAATAGATCAAAATAGGTGTAGTGTGTGGACTTAGTGTAGAAATGTTTTTTTTAGAAGACAATGTGGGGACATAGTGGGAGAGGTGCAGCACTTCTCATCCTGAGTCTTGTGAATCTTTCATAAACATTTGTGATACACAATACGTCATGGGGACTTCACATATATCATGCACAGTGCACATTGTGGGGACTTAACGTATATGGTAATTAAAATACATAAAAAAAGAGCAGTTTCATACCTGAATGTGGAAGATACTGTCATGCTGTGAACTGTCTGTGCAATGCTGATTGTCTTCAGAGGCACCATCTGATTTGGGGCAGTTACTGGCTTGGTTCGTACCCTTTATTGTCTCCTATAATGAACAAAACAGTCAGCCATTAGACCAAACATAAAAGATACGTTGCCATTCTACAACCACACTACATATTTTCAATGTTTAAACGTACTAACAGTTATACATGTCATTAAAATAATTAATTTTGTTACAAAATCCTAATAGATCAAAATAGGTGTAGTGTGTGGACTTAGTGTAGAGATTTTTTTTTAGAAGACAATGTGGGGACATAGTGGGGGAGGTGCAGCACTTCTCATCCTGAGTCTTGTGAATCTTTCATAAACATTTGTGATACACAATACTTTATGGGGACTTCACATATATCATGCACATTGCACATTGTGGGGACTTAACGTATATTGTAATTAAAATACATAAAAAAGAGCAGTTTCATACCTGAATGTGGAAGATACTGTCATGCTGTGAACTGTCTGTGCAATGCTGATTGTCTTCAGAGGCACCATCTGATTTGGGGCAGTTACTGGCTTGGTTCATACCCTTTATTGTCTCCTATAATGAACAAAACAGTCAGCCATTAGACCAAACATAAAAGATATGTTGCCATTCTACAACCACACTACATATTTTCAATGTTTTAAATGTACTAACAGTTATACATGTCATTAAAATAATTTATTTTGTTACAAAATCCTAATAGATCAAAATAGGTGTAGTGTGTGGACTTAGTGTAGAGATTTTTTTTTAGAAGACAATGTGGGGACATTGTGGGGGAGGTGCAGCACTTCTCATCCTGAGTCTTGTGAATCTTTCATAAACATTTGTGATACATAATACTTTATGGGGACTTCACATATATCTTGCACATTGCACATTGTGGGGACTTAACGTATATTGTAATTAAAATACATAAAAAAGAGCAGTTTCATACCTGAATGTGGAAGATACTGTCATGCTGTGGACTGTCTGTGCAATGCTGATTGTCTTCAGAGGCACCATCTGATTTGGGGCAGTTACTGGCTTGGTTCATACCCTTTATTGTCTCCTATAATGAACAAAACAGTCAGCCATTAGACCAAACATAAAATATATGTTGCCATTCTACAACCACACTACATATTTTCAATGTTTTAAATGTACTAACAGTTATACATGTCATTAAAATAATTAATTTTGTTACAAAATCCTAATAGATCAAAATAGGTGTAGTGTGTGGACTTAGTGTAGAGATTTTTTTTTAGAAGACAATGTGGGGGACATTGTGGGGGAGGTGCAGCACTTCTCATCCTGAGTCTTGTGAATCTTTCATAAACATTTGTGATACACAATACTTTATGGGGACTTCACATATATCATGCACATTGCACATTGTGGGGACTTAACGTATATTGTAATTAAAATACATAAAAAAAGAGCAGTTTCATACCTGAATGTGGAAGATACTGTCATGCTGTGGACTGTCTGTGCAATGCTGATTGTCTTCAGAGGCACCATCTGATTTGGGGCAGTTACTGGCTTGGTTCATACCCTTTATTGTCTCCTATAATGAACAAAACAGTCAGCCATTAGACCAAACATAAAAGATATGTTGCCATTCTACAACCACACTACATATTTTCAATGTTTTAAATGTACTAACAGTTATACATGTCATTAAAATAATTAATTTTGTTACAAAATCCTAATAGATCAAAATAGGTGTAGTGTGTGGACTTAGTGTAGAGATTTTTTTTTAGAAGACAATGTGGGGACATTGTGGGGGAGGTGCAGCACTTCTCATCCTGAGTCTTGTGAATCTTTCATAAACATTTGTGATACACAATACTTTATGGGGACTTCACATATATCATGCACATTGCACATTGTGGGGACTTAACGTATATTGTAATTAAAATACATAAAAAAGAGCAGTTTCATACCTGAATGTGGAAGATACTGTCATGCTGTGGACTGTCTGTGCAATGCTGATTGTCTTCAGAGGCACCATCTGATTTGGGGCAGTTACTGGCTTGGTTCATACCCTTTATTGTCTCCTATAATGAACAAAACAGTCAGCCATTAGACCAAACATAAAAGATATGTTGCCATTCTACAACCACACTACATATTTTCAATGTTTTAAATGTACTAACAGTTATACATGTCATTAAAATAATTAATTTTGTTACAAAATCCTAATAGATCAAAATAGGTGTAGTGTGTGGACTTAGTGTAGAGATTTTTTTTTAGAAGACAATGTGGGGACATTGTGGGGGAGGTGCAGCACTTCTCATCCTGAGTCTTGTGAATCTTTCATAAACATTTGTGATACACAATACTTTATGGGGACTTCACATATATCATGCACATTGCACATTGTGGGGACTTAACGTATATTGTAATTAAAATACATAAAAAAGAGCAGTTTCATACCTGAATGTGGAAGATACTGTCATGCTGTGGACTGTCTGTGCAATGCTGATTGTCTTCAGAGGCACCATCTGATTTGGGGCAGTTACTGGCTTGGTTCATACCCTTTATTGTCTCCTATAATGAACAAAACAGTCAGCCATTAGACCAAACATAAAAGATATGTTGCCATTCTACAACCACACTACATATTTTCAATGTTTTAAATGTACTAACAGTTATACATGTCATTAAAATAATTAATTTTGTTACAAAATCCTAATAGATCAAAATAGGTGTAGTGTGTGGACTTAGTGTAGAGATTTTTTTTTAGAAGACAATGTGGGGACATTGTGGGGGAGGTGCAGCACTTCTCATCCTGAGTCTTGTGAATCTTTCATAAACATTTGTGATACACAATACTTTATGGGGACTTCACATATATCATGCACATTGCACATTGTGGGGACTTAACGTATATTGTAATTAAAATACATAAAAAAGAGCAGTTTCATACCTGAATGTGGAAGATACTGTCATGCTGTGGACTGTCTGTGCAATGCTGATTGTCTTCAGAGGCACCATCTGATTTGGGGCAGTTACTGGCTTGGTTCATACCCTTTATTGTCTCCTATAATGAACAAAACAGTCAGCCATTAGACCAAACATAAAATATATGTTGCCATTCTACAACCACACTACATATGTTCAATGTTTAAATGTACTAACAGTTATACATGTCATTAAAATAATTAATTTTGTTACAAAATCCTAATAGATCAAAATAGGTGTAGTGTGTGGACTTAGTGTAGAAATTTTTTTTTAGAAGACAATGTGGGGACATAGTGGGGGAGGTGCAGCACTTCTCATCCTGAGTCTTGTGAATCTTTCATAAACATTTGTGATACACAATACGTCATGGGGACTTCACATATATCATGCACATTGCACATTGTGGGGACTTAACGTATATGGTAATTAAAATACATAAAAAAAGAGCAGTTTCATACCTGAATGTGGAAGATACTGTCATGCTGTGAACTGTCTGTGCAATGCTGATTGTCTTCAGAGGCACCATCTGATTTGGGGCAGTTACTGGCTTGGTTCGTACCACTTATTGTCTCCTAAAATGAACAAAACAGTCAGCCATTAATCCAAACATAAAAGATACGTTGCCATTCTACAATCACACTACATATTTTCAATGTTTAAATGTACTAAGAGTTGTACATGTGTTACAAAATCCTAATAGATCAAAATAGGTGTAGTGTGTGGACTTAGTATAGAGATTTAATTTTAGAAGACAATGTGGGGACATAGTGGGGGAGGTGCAGCACTTCTCATCCTGAGTCTTGTGAATCTTTCAAAAAGATTTGTGATACACAATAGTTCATGGGGACTTCACATATATCATGCACATTGCACAGTGTGGGGACTTAACGTATATTATATTAAAATTACATTTTAAAAAGAAGTATCATACCTGAATGTGGAAAGTCTCAACCTGTGAACAGTCTGTGGAATGCTGAATGTCTTCAGAGGTACCATCTGATTTGGGGAAGATATTAGCTCTGTCTACACCACTTATTGTCTCCTGGAATGAACAAAACAGCCAACAATTAGACCAAATATGAAAGTTATGTTTGCATAACTTTAAAATGCACACTCTCATTCTAAAAGTATGGATAATATCGGGTAATTAAACAGCAGTTTTATACCTGATTGTTGAGGGTGCAGTTATCCAATGAACTTTGGGTGTAATGTAGATCCTTTTCAGAGGCGTTTTCTGACCTGGGACAGTTACTGGCTCCTTCCATTCCACTTCTTTCTTCCTGAAATTATCAAAGGAATCCCCAATAAGTCCCCAAATACTGGTAAAAGATAAAAAAGCTGAACAGTGTCAGGTTGCAAAAGCATTTTTAAATAAATACAGATGCAGAGAATATGCTTAAGTAGGTATAGTGATGATGCATCTTCAGTGAAATAAACAAAACAACCACAATTCTCTAGATTCAATATTTGTTACAGAATTCGAATGCAGGACCAGGGCTGCAAACATATGAAAAGCCCAGTAAACCAATAACAGTAAAATGGATGCGAGCATGTGTGAATTATTCTGATTGTTAAAACTTTATGAACAAACATAATATTACAATTAATTAATACTAAAATCTTAATTTATATAAATATCAGATTTCAAAATATCTTTTACAATTCTTACCTGATTCCTCCAAGGACAATCAGCATCGCCATAATTATATCTAATCTCGTCTCCAGGTGTTATGTCTTTTAAGGCAAAAAGGCACAAATGAGGCTTTCCTTCCACCATGATTCTTTTCATTTTGCAGTTGGGGTTAATGTGATCATCATTAACCAGTCTTCCAAGGGTGCCATCATCCCTTGCAGCATCAATACTGAATTTGAATAAAGAGAATAGTTATTAAATGCAAAATTATACTATTGTTAGTTTGTATTACTTAATTTTATATTATCAATATAATATATAAATTGTTAAACAATTTTTTGTGATCTTGTGATGACACAACTGATATATGCAGACATTATAAATCTACTTCAAATAGCTGAACAAATAAACATTTTTTTTTTTGTATTTCTGGAAAATATTCAGACCTGAGCAGGAACCATGCATGAGCTGCTATCTTAACTATTAGAAGCCAACTGTAAATAAGTCAATATAGTATTGCATGTTTACAATAAGTACCTTAAATGCTGACAGACAAATGATGAAATAATTCTGTTCCATCAGAAGAAAACAACCATATTACCCACAATCCCTGTGTGTCTGAGCGACGTTATGTAACCCATTTTGACTCCACATCTGACTTGAAAAAATTAATAATACACATTTAAAGCTGTTATGGGCGGTTTAGCGATGATAAATGATCTAAATGCTCCCCATGCTGTGCAACTCCACACAAGACACGAGTTCCCACATGTGGCAACAAAACTAGAATACTAATAAAAAACTAATACTAGTTTTAGCAGCGCGTTTTCAAATATATTTTTTAAATATTTAATACAGTTATACATCAAAACAAAGGAAAATATATAAATCCATTTGTACTCACGTCCAGAATTTTCCATGCCAGATGAAATCGAACATAAATCCTTTTAGGGAGTTGTGGTAAATTCGCCGTCTTCGTTTACTTTCTTCTGGATCTATAAGGTCTCCTCTGTACTCCAGTATGAAATCTCCTTTGAAAATATCTGACTCGGCAAACACTCCCCTGCCTAATTTGTGAATCACAACCCACATTCATACCTACTTTCCCTCATAGTAATTAGTTTAAGATAATATATCTGCTTTGCTCACCTTTATAGGAATTGATGTATTTAACATCAAGCCCTGCTTTATCACGGCAGGTGGTGATGTGAAAAATGGCATTGTTTATTGGGCTTTGTCGCCTCCGAGCCATTTTTCTTAGCACATTATTTCTCTTACTGCTTAGTGAAAACGTCTATGGAAGATATAGTAATAATTGTAATTTTAAATATCCATAAATAACAGAAACTAGCATGTGCTAACTAAGCTAGTACCATTTAACTAGCTAGCATTGTCATAGCTTTTCTTACTAAAACACTTTACTATTGAAAGAAATATTATTTACCCCTAACACAATGTGTATCATAAAAGTATGAATCTTTAAATGATTTTTTTCTTGCAGTTAAAGTTAGCTTACATAGATCTGGATGGTGCTATAGCTCAGCAAACTCAGTCTTGCTAACTGAGGCACTTATTAACAATTAGCTCTCTCATTGGTTTCTGATGGTCCGTGACGTCATCAAGACGAGCCAATAAGAGTTCAGCATTGCTGTACCACGTGTTACTGTGTGTATCTGCAATTGCAATTACCCTCTTCAACCCTAGTTGGCGTGTACACACTGTGAGCAATTCCAGGCACACACATACACAATGTTTTTCAAGAAAATGTCCATCTTGGGGACTTTGGAGATATTAAAGGGGTAGGCTTATTTTGATGAAATATACATGCTAGCGTAGTTAACTTTGTGGGGACTTGGTTTTTGGTCCCCACGATGACACACGTCCCCACCTTATTGGTGTGCAGTCAGGTCAATGTCCACATATTGGTAGGTTTACAAACACACACACACATACACACACACACAGGAAAGCACAGGAAAGCACACTGCCAAAATAAAAAACATGCTGATTTTCAGATTTCACATCCTACAGTAAAACTCTGCCCTTTTCAGTATTGTTGTTGGCTTTGATAACAGTAGGCTTTATATTTTTGTGCATTAATACAGATATAATTTCATGAATATAGCCTTATTCAGTGTGAGGATTATGCTTATCTTTTCTAATTGTTGCACCTCCAGTAAAGCATTATTGTTGATATTGTTAACTTTAATAGCTTAGTTTGGCTATAGGATTTTGGCTAAAGGTGACCAGAATTCATTGCTAATTCCCTGCGAGTTTATTGGTCGTTGCACCCGTTACGTGCAGTATTGGTTTGCCACTGAGCAAACTTTCTATAATTTTTTCATCGGGATCTTGTCAGCAAACACAAACTTCCAGTCTATAGTACCTGGCCTTTTCATATGATTCACTGCTGGTAAAAGCATTTTGTATGTTGCAAAATTGTTTGATTAAACATTAGGTTTTATTGTGAAATTTGTATTTGATTTGCAATTCTCGGCCACTGTTGTCAGGTGATGCGTTTTAATTATGAGAGATATGAAAATGGATGCTGATGAGATGAAACGGAGGCAAGCAGCTGACAATTATATTTTTTAACCCGCACGTTTCCTTTTTTGCTCATGGCGCACGCTAAGAAAGCTGGTTTTTTAAAGATGGAGCACTAAAAACATTGACCGTGTGACTGTCATTTATTTAAACGCACCACACAGCATAACATTTTAGGGCCTTTTACAGATCTATATTAGTATATAGTCATATCAAACAGATTTTTTGTTGGATTCTGGGCTCCTTGTGTTATTGTCATGTTGAAAGGGGAAATTTCTCTTCATTTTCTCTCAGACATTTGAAAGTTTTGTGTCAAAGTGACTGGTATTTGGAACTGGTAATTCCTGCCACCTTGACTATTTTTATTCTCATTCTGCCCAACAAGCATTCTATCCAGGCTATTCTGTCACAATGTCAATAGCCTACAAACTGAGCTTTACTCACAGGGACCAGCTGTCATCCCAGTGTACAGGTTAACACAATTGTCCTACAGGGTGATCAGAACCCTCACATACTATCCATCAATCAAAACAATGGATGGATCAATCATTACGACTGTAATTATGAGCCAGAACACAGGGAGGGGAAACAGCATGTGGTCTCATCCATTTTCTAAACCCACTTATCCAGGTCAGGATCCGAGCAATCCTCAGGCTCGGTGCAGGAGCAACCCCCAGAGAGGGCACCAGTCTATTACATACTTCCACACACACCAATTAGTCTAACAATCATGGAATATAGGAGAAAAACAGAACACCAGTGTAAGTGTAGGGAGAGGTTCAGCACAATATTGTACTTTAATTCAAATGTGCTCCAGCTGAAGCTTTGATAAATTCTTATAAAAGTCCCCTTCAAGATAGTGATCCTTTCCTTGTCAGCTAGCTCTCCAGAAGTGGGGTGTCAGTGGTAATGCAGTGGGCTAGCTATCACAGCACAGGAGAGTGACAGCTGCACAGAAGCCCTGGACTGGAGGGAGTGAGATATGAGTGTCTTGCAGTGACCTTGTGGCATTCAAATCTTCTGAGAAGCATCTTCTGACTTTGATCTTCTATCCAGTGTGGAGTTGGGGATAAAAAGACATTTTATTAGTCAAAACATATGTGATAAATAAAAAAAAATCTAAAGAATATTCTGCTTTATTTAGACTATTTTAGACTATTCAATTACATTTTTAACATTTAAAATAAATTAACGCATCTGTATTTTGTTTACTTCCTGTGTGGGTCTGACAATGATGCCAAATTCACACACCAGAGACAAACCCTAAACAAAGATGACTCTTTTCCACACTGGTCTCTGTCTCTCTCATAGTCTTTAAATATGTATTATTGCAAGATTCAAGATAAGAAATCATTACGATTAATTAATTGTTTTTTTTATTTTTTTATGGTAATACTGCAACAATTGCACCAAGTCAAATGCAGTCTAGACCACATTTTTCTTCTGAATCATCTTCCTGTAATTTGAATGTGGTTTTTGGTTACGGAAGTAGTGCCAGATGGCCAGTGCACACATGCGCATAATAGCATAATTTTTATATAGGCCGCAGAGCCTTCTCTGAAAAGTATGGTAAAAGCCTTGGAGAGTCTGCGAATGCTGTCGAGCCACATTTCAGTCAATTAACACTTAGCACTTGACGACGGCCGAAGGAAATTGAGCTTGACCAAATTCAGATCACGTACGAAATTCGAAGAGAATCACTGCAGACTAGATAAGCAGACTGGCTTCATTCATTAATAAATTCGATTTTGTGAAGTTTGTAGATATAGAAGGAAAGAACACTGATCGAATGCAGTGTGCTGTGCCAGTATAGCGTAACGCCCTGGCTCTGTCAGTGCCCAGCACTTGTGTGACTGGGTGTCTGATGGCCAGCCTCCCCTTGACCACCTTAATCTCTATCATGCTCCCCTGGGCATGTCAGCTCTAGCAGTCAACAGCAATCACACAACAGACACCACGTCTCTGGAAGACATGCGTCCTGCCTCGTGTGTGCAAGCATGGTTGACAGTCATTCAGAGTGAGGAGAGGCAGATGGACAAGTGAAGACCAAGCTGAGAAAATATGCCTAGCACACGCTCACAAGTACACCTGGTAACTTTTCGCACGTCACCCACACAACGTCCTGATTATGCCCCGCTTGCAGAGACCAGATGTCCATAATAAAGGACACATACCATGGCAGGCATGCCCTGTATCACTAGGGTCTCTTGTAGCTTATACTGTATGACTGTATGATTATTATCACAAGCAACGTATCATATGATTACGCTATGCTATGATGCATACTCCCCACCCACCACAGCAGTTGCCCGTTTTCATGTAAAATATTGCAGTACAGAGTCTTATTATCATGACTCTTGCTAATGGGGTGAACAATTTCTAGGAGCGCACAGTGCACATGAAAATGGGCTATAAAAAGTATGTAGGCTAAAGAGGCCTAGAGCAATATTCTTTCAAGGGGTCCCACAATTCCTAGCCCATTATATTTGACAGTCTGTAAGTGTATATATTAGTAGATGTTTGTCACTTTGGTGTCCCGCATCCTTTGTACTGCATGATTGGGTGATGAATGGCTGCATGATTCCACATGGCCATTTTGGGCTACACACGCCCGGGCTTATTTGGTCACCAGCAGTATAAAATGGGAAGCAGTACACACAGAACAGCTTGCATATTGCCCCCTTGTGGTCTCCAAAAGCTATTATTTCAAATGGAATGAATAGGACAAATTAAGTCAATTTAAAATGATCAATGTGCCAAAAATATTGCTAAAATGAATCAATAAAGTGATACAATAAAAGTAAAAGCCTTCTATATGGATATTCATTCTGGATAAACCACTAAATGGAAAATGATGTTTGTTATGCATCATTTGCATCAAATTGCAAGTTCACATATTAGCCTGTTTGCCCTATTCAACATGGCTTCATGCTCACAGAGAGTGGGGGGGGGGGGGGGGGTTCATTAACAGCTACTTTAATTGCTAATGGCCTCGGTTGGCGCTGGGCTCACTCTGGTATTAAGATAGCGGTCTGGCTGCCGGCTGTGAGGGGGCAGAGCTCCCAGTGAACTTCTCAGCACCGAGGAGCTGGTGTGTGGAAGAGGAGATGAGGGTTATTGTCCCATCCTTGATTAGGTTTAATGGCGCTGGTGTGACCTGATAAGGCAGCTCAAGCTGCGGAGGCAAACTGTACTAAGGCAGGGTGTGCAATTAGTGTGGGAAGGTACTGGCAAAACAGGGGAAAGATTAACTGATGGCAACATCTCATTATTTCGGGGGTCTTTCAGAACAAGCTAAATGCAAATTTCTTTGATGTTTTCTATTAATTGGAACCATTTTAAAGGTTTCTTTGAGGCCATACACTGATCAAAACACAATCCCACACAACAGTAACAGTCATTTTCTTTCTTCTTTTTTTTTGCAGAACATGGATAAGGGTATAAATAATACCGAGGATTGCTTTAGATTGTCTTTAGGTGAGCACTCCAGAGGCCAAGCACACAAACCTCTGCGTCATGTCCGATGTTCCACCTCAAAATGCGGAAATGCCCCTTCATGACATGATTACAACCGGGGCCATTCCTCGGTTTCTTTTAGAGATAGAACTTTTCACAGAATAAGGCCAGGCCATTTATAATGCACAAAAAAAGCACTGTAAGAATATTTGGAATTTTGGCAAAAAAAGCTCTACATTGCAAGTTAAATTGGGGCATCATGTTTACATGCATCTCTTTGTGCCACTTTGTGTAACAGATACACAGCCCCAATAAATTTACGATCCAAAACATGACTGGCTTCAGACAAAAAACATTTCCATTCTAGACACATTCTGTAAATAATTAAATCTCTCTGAATATTGCATGCTGCTCACAAGAAAAGGCGTGGTTCCCATTGTACAGTGGGAGAAATCAGGCAGCCTTCAAATGGCCAAAAGTAGGACAATCCTCTGCTGCACTCCAGTCATAAACGCAGAACCACAAGGGCATACTCCATCACACGCCAGACGATCTGCCACGTTAATAACCCATCTGCCAGTCCGTAAGGTGGGGACAATATTCTGAACAGATTTATTATGTCCTGCAGAATGGCGCTTATATGACAAATTGTGGACTACGTTGGGATGCAGAGTATGGTTGTGCTCCTGAAAATGATGAGGGATAACAAATCCAAGCCTTACTGGTCTCCTAGTGGGACACTTTATTTGGAATGTCCGTCCATCCCATATTTCCTATTATAGAGACAATAGATAATAGAAAGTTAACCTGAGACAAGATGCTCTGCCGCAACTGTTTTCTGGTCTAGTGTGGCGTTAATCTAAACCAGCAATCTGTGCACAACTGTTTCATTTATATAGCAAACAGAGTCTAGGACAATATTTAGATCTTAGTAGCGAACCAGAAGAAAAGTCTTCTTCTAAAGGCACAAATAACTTTTTTATTTTAAAGAGCGGCATGTTGGTGTGTGCTGGAGGACACCACAGGAAGCAGCCAGGCTGCGGCAGCGTGGATAGATCAGGCATCGCTCACAGGACTTAAGAGTGCAAATCAGTAGCTGGGAATGAAATGTCAACATGCCTCGGAAAAAAGGATCTCCTGAGGTGTGTGTGTGTGTGTGTGTCTGAGAGAAAGAGAGTTCACAAGAGCACTGCTATGTGAAGAATAAAATTTGAGTTCTTTTCCATGCTCCCATGTCTCTAGACATAACTGCACCAAATATTAAGCAAAGGTTATGTATTAGATGAACTGAGCATCATGTGTGATCAATTTGCATGTATGAGCACATATGCATGCTGGGTAGAGCATTCTGTGTGCAGGTTAGAGACGTTCTCTCCGCCTTGCCGGGACGTCTGTTGCTCCCCCCGGCGCTCTCTGTCACGCTGGTTCACTCAAGCCCGGCTTCTACTGTTTTCAAAAGTCACCATTCGTTCTGAATGATCATCAGAAGACTTGTACGGACATGTCACGGAAATGTGTTTTTGACACATCATCCTGACTGAAATTTCATGTTAGCCTTGTCTCGTGCCCCCCAATTACCTTGATCGTTATCATCTGTGATTTTTAGTACCCTTGCTATGTCACGTCCTTGTTCAGTCATCATTCGTACTTGATTTCATGTGTTCATGTTTCATGCCCGTGTGTGGGCCCCATTAAACCATGTGTTTGTGAGTTGTGCATTAGCCCCTTACTTTCTTCCCTTCACTTGTTCATGACAGTTTTGAATCAGCTGAAAAGACCATGAACCCTGCAGTACTGATCTGTGAGGTTATTCTGGCATACAGTTTCCATCACTTTTGTTTGATTTAACACAACCCAGCAGCTAACTCTTTATCCAAGCTAGAGCACACATTTTTCCACTTTAAAAATGAAACTGAAAAGGAACATTGGAGCCCGGGTGTGTCCTGCTAATTAAACCGAGCAATAAAAGCCACCTCATTTTCATTTCTTTTTTTCTGAATCTGTCAACAGTCAACCATGAATCAATCTATTTTCTGTCTTTTGAACCCTTTCAGGGTCAAGGAGCCCAGGGCACCTTGTAGTGAATCAGCACTGGACTGCACCACTCTGTCACCCTTGTATCTCTTAACATGGGCGATAAATGAATTGTGCTGCATCCAACATGAAATGGACAGTTGAGAAAAACATTTACTGCCTCAGTCTACTTAATTGATAGAGAAATCTGCCATATGCATGTCACTACTCAGCTCACCCACGCATGAGGCTGCACCCACAGAATGCGTTGATGTGCCTCAGGGCCAGCTGTGATTTCAGATGTTATCTGTTGTTTTTTCGGGGAGAAACACTGATTATGAATAATGACCTGTATGTAAAACTGTAAATCACAAATGGTTTACTCATGTCTTCTTGTACAGAAAACAAATTAGATCAATTCTTAAAAGTGAAGTGATTGTCACATGTGATACACAGCAGCACAGCACACGGTGCACACAGTGAAATTTGTCCTCTGCATTTAACCCATCACCCTGAGTGAGCAGTGGGCAGCCATGACAGGCACCTGGGGAGCAGTGTGTGGGGATGGTGCTTTGCTCAGTGGCACCTCAGTGGCACCTTGGCTGCTCGGGATTCGAACCGGCAACCTTCTGATTACGGGGCCGCTACCTTAACCGCTAGACCACCACTAGACCATCAGAATGTGGGCATCAGGTGAATGGATCTGTACATATGTCCATATGTCTTCAATTAATAGGCATCTCAAACCTAATGTTGAAAATCTGTTTTAGCAACACCCTAACTAGCCAGAGATAATGCATGAATTTGATGTTACATCTGATGCAATGATGCTACACTACATATAAACACACAAGGTAATACATGAGGTTTATATCAGCCAATAAAATAATTAAATAGTCAACACTTCATTTAGTCTGCTTAGGCTTGTCTGTATTTGGTGTGATAAAAATGGAAGCACCACAAGACAGAGCTACTTTAACAATAGAACTTCCAGCAGTTAAGGAAGCGGCCCCGTAGTCAGCAGGTTGCCGGTTCAAATCCCGATCCGCCAAGGTGCCACTGAGGTGCCACTGAGCAAAGCACCGTCCCCACACACTGCTCCCCGGGTGCCTGTCATGGCTGCCCACTGCTCACTCAGGGTGATGGGATAAATGCAGAGGACAAATTTCACTGTGTGCACCGTGTTCTGTGCTGCTGTGTATCACATGTGACAATCACTTCACTTTATTATTCATTTATTATCATTTGTAAATGGGTGGCCCATTGGAATGTGTCACTCCCCATCCCCCCATTACCCCCCATTAAAAGTCCCACACTCTGACTGACCTGCAAATATGAAAGACACAAAATATATGGAAACACAAGTCTGTTTTATTTATAAAAAAAAGTTGAGTGTTTCAAACTTTGCAGAGTTTGCAGACCCAGTGACCATTGTCCCTGTGAGTGAGTGAGTTTGTAACACTTTTCACTGGTAAACCTGCTGTGATTTCTGTTGCAGTTCTTTTGTATCCAGCACTGAGTTGTCCGGGCACAGCAGCAGCCTTCCGCTCTGTCTCCATTGCCTTTTGTTGCATAGACTGGCGATGGAGTTCCTTGGCTAGAAGACTCAGAAAGAATCTTCTTTTGCCTTCCCACTCTGTACATGCCTTGTACAGAACGTAGGAATTTGCCACCACCAGGTCCAGTGTGTTGTAAAATACAGCTACTGTATTTTACACCAGACACCACTCTCACCAGAAAATAAAAACTCGGTAAATCTAATGCTAAAGTACTTCACGCATGGCTGTGGTATGGTGGTAGTAGCCTAGTGGGTAACACACTCGCCAATGAACCAGAAGACCCGGGTTCAAACCCCACATACTACCATAGTGTCCCTGAGCAAGACACTTAACCCTAAGTTGTAACTACTGATTGTAAGTCACTCTGGATAAGGGTGTCTGATAAATGCCATAAATGTAAATGTAAATGGATGACTGTGGGCAGGGCTGTGAACTGATGACAAGCTAAATTTGGGAATAAAAGGGATAGTTTACTACATGCATTCACAATTTCCAAGAACTGTAAATAGTAACTTTGAATATAAGACATATAGACATTTATAAAGAATTTAGGCACACCCATACAGCAATGCCACTCCAGTGACACATATTTGGTTTTCCACCTTCTTAATCATGAAAGTGAACCTTTTTCCATGTAACACATTGGGAATATAAGGTTCGGACTATTGTGAGGGCAATACGCCATGGTTTTTCCCTTGCTAATCTAGAGGACACTTTATATATATGCCTTTTCACCCATAGACTACTTGTGCAGTGAAGAACTTGTCCATAGAATCCATGCCCTGCTTCTACAATACAAATAAGCAGAAAAAAAAATTGTACTGGCATTTAAACAGGCAGCAGATGTCTTCATACTGAATTAAACTTTGTCACCATGTCTGCACCGCTCTCCAGCCCTTTACAAGCTAATCCGATCCATGCAGCTTTTAGGAGCCTCACATTTTCCTGAGATAAAGGGAAGATTTTACTGTGCAGCAGTGGAGATTAAAATTAATCCCTATCCAAGGAATGTTGTGAATAGTTAAAGGCTCCCAAAGTGCAGCTAATTAAGACAAATCTCCAATCATCAGAGACGGAATGGCCAATCTTTGGATGTCTGCTTTGAGTTTTACTAATGGCTCAGGCTTTTAGCTGATTTAAGAAATTCATTTGGAAAGCAGAACATCTGAATCTAGTGCAGGACGTCACTGCAGCACTAAGGACAATGTTGGTTTAAGAATTGTAACAAAAAAATAACGAAACTAACTAAAAATCATTTAATTCATATGAATGAATTGCATATGAATTGCATATGAATTCAATAAATGGATTTGCAATAAATTGGGTTTTGGTGAGGAGTGCATATGATTTTTATTGGTGTGTGTGTGCTTCAGAGCTTTCAGCTTCCCCATCCAAGACTGTTTGAATGTAACAGATTTCTGACAGTGTCTGATTTGAAATTCCTCTTGTGGTTGCACAGCTGTGGTGATTTCCTCCCTTTGAGAACATATGGAGACAGGGGAGTTTAGTGAGAACACAAAGTGCTAATTACGCCAAGACAAAGGGAGAGAAATATACAACCTTCCTCACTCTCACTCTCGGAGTGCACTTTTCTCAGAATAACAGAGGAGTGCAGAGGGTGGTAGTAGCCCACTGGGTACAACAAAGATCCAGGTTCAAATCCCACTTGTATCCCTGAGCACGACACTTAACCCTGAGTGTCTCCAGGGTGGGACTATTCCTGTAACTACTGATTGTAAGTCGCTCCGGATAAGGGCATCTGATAAATGTTAATGCAAAATGGCTGAAAATGCAAGTGTGTTCCATAATATGAGATACGTAGTGTGAGTTACATACATTAGCCACTGCAGTGTTAGTCAAAGTTTCCACCCCAAACCCTGTCAGGGATGAAGGGGTCACAGATAGTCTGGTCTATTGTGGGTTAAGAGGCTATGTTGTTGAGAAATTATGGTTGCCGCTCCTGTGCTCCCTGTATGACAGACACACCCACTCTCCAGCATTAATTCAGCACTGATGTGCTACAATAATTAATTAGTTCTAAATTATTGCAAAGAGTACGGTGGTTTTAATAATACGAATCATTTAGGCCAGCAATGGTGGCCTAAATGATTCGTATTATTATTATTAAACAAAAATTTGTTGTATCATCATGTGCTGTGCTGCAGTGTTTCTCAATGACAATCACTTCCCTTCATTCAGTCTTGTACAACTATCAAGTCAAAAAACGTTTCTGCATGAGCCTTTTATCAATATAGACAATATAGAGTGGTGCACAATACAGTAGAGAGAGGGGTTCTTTTTATTTCAACCAACACATCGAGTCATGCTGCAGACATACTGGCTTCCTGTCAAGGTTACCTTAATCACCCAGCCAATCTTGCTTATGCAAATCAATTACAAGAACAGCATTAAGAAAAAGAATTTACTTCTGATAAAACAATAAGACAATTAAGAATTTTCCATTCATATTTCAAATTAGTCACAGCAATTTGCGTGCTTATTTTAATTATATATTATAACAGACAGATGTTCATTAGTCAGTTTCACTGACTCTCCTACCACTGTCTTACAATGTAGGAAATGTGTAACAATAATTTATTGCTAGATAGCTTGCAAGACCTGATTACATTTTCGTGAATTAATGTCACCTTTAATATGTCAATGTTCACAATATGTCATAGAAATTTTAATTGTATGCTATGGTAAAAAAGAAAAACACTTCAACAAATCTACTGAACACATCATGTTTTATTTTTTTTCCCAAACCTAAAGGTTACACATTGAAAAATACTCCAGGCTTCGCTACATATCCACTAACAACTGCACAATATTTCAAAAACCCTTTTTTGTCCACTACAGATATAAATGAAAGGTAACCGAACAGCAGTGAGGACATCTAGGCGATGCGTGCACTCCATCTTAGGGACAGACAAGGATGAGATGCTTTCCAGCCAATCAGATCCTTTCCCACATACAGGTACTTGCTGCGGCTGTTTCAGAGCAGAGAAAATTGTCTGTGTCCCTCGGGTCTTTGTGTTACAGCTCAAATGAAAAGTAGTGGCAGTAACACAACCGCATACCCAACAGCACTACTCACAAGGTTAACTATGGCCGTAACGGACTACAGTATGTACATCTTGGCTCAAATTAGGAACTATGATTCACATTTAAGCTGTGTTCAGTCTCCACTCAGTCAAGATAAAATACTTAGCATAGCTCTGATCGCTTTTTTTTTCTTTTTTAAACATCTACATTAGCATCATCCATGTTGCAGTTCATACAAAGGGATAATTCTTTTACAGAACAACATGTATATGGTGTAATGGGTCGTAGGAGACATGAGATTAAAAACACTTCTTTAGTCATGTTTTTTTTTTTTTTTTGGAACAGATCGTCTAAACTACGAGGGTTGTGAACAGGTATGGCTGTGACATGTCGGACTTGAGCAGAACATGAACATGTTTGGGGGTTTCAAAGTCATGCCTTTGTACAAACAGTCTTCTTTCATCAAGTACAAAACCGGTTTAATAAATAATAATTTTGAAAAAAATCAATCAATCAATAAATAAGGGAATGACAGTAGAATATGCAGAATAGCAAGAAAGGAAAGAAAAGGGTTGGAGTGGAGGGGAGGGGAACAGAGAATCGAAGAGAGAAGCAGGTCACAAGACTTTCCATTTAAAAAGCTGGCGTGGGCTATGAGACCAGACACATTATGCCTTTAACTACTGGTCTGAGACCGGTTTCCACATTTACTTTTCAGGCGGATTAAGGTCAGTCGAGTTGTTTGGGAGAGCTGGTTCCAGAGCAGCAGCTAAGGTCGATGAGTATGAAGCAGTCGTGACGCGCAGAGGAGCATGGGCTCATTGGCTGTCTGTGTTGGGCGGCTTGGCGTCGTGGGGGCCACTGCCTGCCGGCATCCAGGGCGAGACGGAGCGCGAGCTGGTCTGCTTGGCCATGCTGTAGTGGCTGATCACCGTGTAGAAGCGGCCCCGTGAGTTGGCATCCTGGGCGTTGTAGTAGGCCTCCAGCGAAGCCGGGATGCAGCGCTTATGCTGCATGATGGAAGAGCAAAACAATTCCGGTGTCCAGTTTAGCACACGCGCATGGGGCAGAGGAAAGTTGCACAACTGACATCAGCGGGCCGTATATCAGAAAACCTGTTAGGTTGGCAGTTTTGTAAGAAGATCGTTTAATCATGCATGATAAAATCCTTCAGAGCGGGGACATTTCTGCTACCCCTCCACACCCCACGCTATTAATTCATACTTGTCGATAACATATATTATGATTACACCGATGTGCCTAGCTGAGTAAGCTGCAAATTTGTGTGGGTGGCCATATAAAAGGCTGAAACGCATCATTTATGAACTTTAGGGCTAAATAAGATGGGGCCTTTTTTCATGATGCTCATGCTGATTATTGCAGAGCTAAGATGTAATCATTGAAGCACCAGGCTTCATGGTGTCCTAGTTGTGCCCGACAGGAAAGAGACCATGGGGATGTCCCACAATCTGCATTCGGAACAATTTATACCCTGTCCTACAAACACATAGCAAACATTCAAGCATTCTGACTGGCTAAAGCGAATTAGTGAATTAGCCCCACATGCTAAGGCTAACTCATAACAGCATAACGAGTGGCGGTCAGACTCGGACACGCCCAGGCAGAATACTACCTTGTAGATGAAGCCGTCAGGGCAGGTGTGGTCGTAGGTGAAGGCCTTGTACACCACGAGGAACACTATGCAGGCGAGGAACGCCAGAGCCAGCACGATGAGGATGGTCACCTGACAAACCACAAAAACGGGTCAGACCTTCACAAAACCTTCACTGAACTTTACAGAGCTAGTGAAAAAGGTGTTCATTTGGCTTTGCCGTGAACGCATTTAGTATTAAAACACCATTGGATTGGTTGTCGAGATCTATTGATGAGACTTGCTGGTTCTGAGCAAATCCGCTGGTTGCAAGGGCACCGGCATGACTGTGAGGACTCAAACCAGTGGCTCTAAAGCATAATGGAATATTTGTACAAAAGACAAGTTTCATCTCCAATGATAATAAAGTGCTTCAAATATGAAGCATGAATCGTAATACTTTCTTGAGACCACCGTTTACATCGCAAATTAGCAAATAGTGTTTTTTTCTGCATGGAACGTGGCAACTTTACAGTAATTTTACACAAAGTTTTAAACAATAAAAAGTAGGGTCCAGTAAGAATCTGTAGGAGTCTGTGAATATGAGGTGGAACGGAAGATCAAAGATGAGATGGGAACACAGTCGCTGGTATCGGGGTTCTTTAGAAAGACATTTTGGAAGAACAAGTGTTTCACGTTGCAGTTCCAGTAGTTATCCGCACAAAAAAAATTTTTTATCTTTTTTTTTTTTTTTTATCATTACGCAAGAACTACCAGCCGAGAAAATTCTTAAACGGCTAGTTCAATTCCACCTCGTTCCTGTCGAATTGCCCACAGTCCAATCCCATGATTACTTTTTACTAATTTTGTAGCTAATTTGCTTTAGGTGATTCCCTTTACAGTTTGTTAGAAACCTTGTCTCTTTTCGTCCAACTGAAAAGGTTTCTAGGGTGAAAGAAAAACTAATCTAAATTACGTTTAGTGCAGAAATGCAATTTTCTGCCACGGAGCGTAATTGAAGGAGAAGCGTGGAAATTTGTTGAATATTCCTTTCTCTGCCACTCTCTGCTCGCCTTGTCCCGAGGACCTCGAAGTTCAAATTACCCCAGTCTTCACCAGTGGCCAGCAGAGGTGAGACGGATCCAATAAACACCTACACTAATTCCGTCCCTCTCAAAGCCCGCGGCCGAACCCGCTCACGACCAGCTCCCCTCCAGCTCCCCTCCAGCCCGGAGGACGGGCCTGGCGAGGACGAAAAACTGAACTCATTCCTGCTGCGCGCTAATATGTTCATATTACTGTCAGCGGCAGACTGATCTGAGGCCAGCACAGAGCCCAGTCTGCCAGAATACATTTGTTACAACAAAGTGATGCAAACAAGGAAAACCGGACTCGCTCTCCGCCGACATCTGCAGCTTGAAAGACGCGTTGCCTCCCAGTCAGTGCGGACTACTCGAGGCGGATTAACACAGGAAGCGAAGGAATTTCTCTTCTCAAAACTGCTGTATCTGAAAGAGTGTTTCTGAGCGACGCTTAATTAGAATTATGCAAATGTACTATGAAGGATAAATGAAAGATACACAGTCAGAGGGCGGAGGGATAAAAAAAAAAATTGTGTGTTCATGTGTGTGTGTATGTGTGTGTGTGTGCACTTGGGAGTGTTTGTGTGTGTTTCGCGTACTATATGTGTGTAGGTGTGCAGTATATCGGTTCACATACCAAGTCTGTAATGCTTTTATGTGTGTAATGTGAAGGATTAGCAAGGTCAACGTAAATACCCTCAGCCATCAAGTCCAGCTCTGACACTTTCCGGGGGTGGTGACAAAAAAGGAAATATTAACATTGTTGGACCTGAGACATGATTAAATGCAAAGAGCAACTAACTTTTTTTATACTGTTAAGTCCAAGTTGTATTTTTTTTATTTAACATTGAACCTTTTTTTTTAGTTTAGCTATAGTTAGTCGATAGAGCGTGAGACTTTTAATCTCAGGTTTGTGGGTTCAAGCTGTACGTTGGGTGTGTTTGTGTCCCGAAGGACACAAAGTCACAGGTTCAAACCCTGCTTCCTGCTAATAAGTCATTTAACCCCGCATGTCTCCAGGGGACTGCTGCCACTCTGTCACAAAGCATCCTGTAATAAGGCTTCTTGACTTCAGCCTGCTGGTTATGTTAGCTGTGTTCAAATGTTTTCTCCACTGTATTTACACTCCATTTACACTATCTATATTTTATCTGTATTATCTATCATACCATACATATATTTCATGTTTAATGAATTAATCCCACATTTAGCAATGAACTAACTCTAATTAATCACAATTCTTAAGACTAAAGCTTGCTAAAACTATGACAGTGGAAAGTGGAGACTCGGGTCTTAAATATTTAAATATGTTATTTTTCACCGTTCTTATTTCTGTTTTACTCCATATTTACACTTCATGATGACAACAGAATTTCTGCTCAGGCACTGAGCACATTTCCTCCAAATGTTGTGCCTTTACAGTGACTTCAGTCTATAATTACTTATTATGGCCCCGTAATCAGAAGGTCGCTGGTTCGAATCCCGGTTCACCAAGGTGCCACTGAGCAAAGCACCGTCCCCACACACTGCTCCCAGGGCAGCTGTCATGGCTGCCCACTGCTCACCAAGGGTGATGGTTAAATGCAGAGGACACATTTCATTGTGTCACCGTGTGCTCTGCTGCAGTGTTTCTCAATGACAATCACTTCACTTCACTTATACACCATTGTGTGGACGTCCAGTTGTAGTGTCAATCTTATGTTGTATCAGTAATGTTTTTTTTTTAGATATTCATTAGTGTGTAATTGCTGACTAGTAAACATTGTACTTAACTTCAGGGGTTTATCTTTACACTTTCAGTGTTTTTAACAATAAGCTTTGGGTATAAATTTAATTCCAGTCGACCCTAACGGCAACAGACGGGTCATAAATATTTATGATGCCCTTAGTCCATTATTCATAATCTCAGTGAACCTTAAACCTCCTGGGATTTTGCCTAATGCCGCGATTCTAATTTCCTCAACATGTCGTCTCCACTTTACCCTGCAGCCAGAAAGGCTTTACCATGAAAACCTGGCCATTATCTAGCCAGTGAAAGTGAAATTATTTCATATCTTTTTCTCCTGTTCTGGTTTCTTTACCTTGTGACCTTTATCGTGGATTTACACAATGCCTCCGTCCCCATGGAAACATCCCTTA
Source organism: Denticeps clupeoides (assembly GCF_900700375.1). Lineage (NCBI taxonomy): Eukaryota > Metazoa > Chordata > Actinopteri > Clupeiformes > Denticipitidae > Denticeps > Denticeps clupeoides. The sequence goes on from NC_041712.1 coordinate 20,402,944, forward strand.
AATAGACGGCCCATTCACAGGGAACCGATGAAATCCGCGTTGGCACATCCAGGGATGAATGTGAAGCTATAACTGGGTTAGCCTGTAATCAAATTACCTTTATTTTATCCCTCTCTGCTCATTCCATTTGTTTCACTCAGCGAGTGAGGATCATTGAGCAGTTGATCGTGGGTGACCCTCACGGCCAGTTTGGAGGACGTTGCTGGAACGGACGTTTCATGGCTGAAAACTCTGCGTTTTGGGAAAAAAGATACATACATGCCGTTTCTAAATCCATCTGGTGGTGTGGGTAAACCGGATTGCCGATAGGCTGAGCCCAATCATTACGAAATGAGGCAAAGCAACGGCGAATCGGACGGCACCACTCCCTCAAACCGAATTGTCCCTCGCCGGAAACACTCAGCCCAGCAGTGTGACAGCGGGGACGGGGACGGCTCTGAATGGGGTCATTTTACCAAAACATCATCCTTTGCCGCCAGGCGAGACAAGGCACCATCTGCTTTCATTAAATGTCCTTTTTTTAATTCCCGCCTCCTTTGCCCCGCTTCTCGGACTCAAGGCTGCCGCAGCTGCCGTCCGGTGTTCCCCTTGTTGTTTTTCTGGTGGCTGGTGTCTGAATGGGTTTTCCACATCAATATAATCCACAGGCAGATAGATGCCCTTTAATCCCGGCCTAGGATTATTATGAAGCCACGTCTCCCTGGTAGGCTGGACGGTGTTAATCTGCTCCTCTCTGGTGTTTGTGTGGAGGTCTGTGTTCTCATCCGTGCCCTTAAAAACATCTCGTAAAATAACCAGAATCTTCTTTACGGTGCAGCAACACATAAAACGAATACTTTTCATGCATAGTTTCATTCATTTTATTATAGCTACTGAAGAAAAAGGAGGTGTATTTTCCAAACCGCAAACATTTAATTTGATCATATCCCAGTTTTTTCAGAGCCTGCTGCCAGCTCCCTCCTTACCCAGCTGCGCCTGCTTTTCAACCGTGCATCAAGAAGCTGCTAATGAAACGGCACAGATGCTGTGGATTTGAGCGCCCGCTCGCCGTGCGAGAGGACCAAACATCACGCACAGCCTGTCCAACGTGTCCACACGTCCCTGCTGGGAGCTTTCCTGGAGCTGGTTTACCAGTTCTAAAATACGCAGGTACATATGGTACATAAAGGTTGATAGAACAAAGGAACCATTTTTTTTGGATGGTGGAAATACTACTCTTACTAGGTCAGTTATAATCAACAATATATTACAACACATCACTTCTTGTTTAACACAGTGGTTCTCAAACTTTTCATAATCACATCGGAAAATATTTGGCTCTCCTAGTACCAAAATTCTATGGAAAATTAAAGTACAATTGGATAGCATCAGTTTTATTCCTAGTATATATATAATTATTTTCAATTGATTCATAAAAAATTATCAGATAGATCAGAGAGTGTAGGCCAATTTGAGAACCAAGGGTCTAAAACAATTCCACCCCGTCACGCGTTCTCTCCAACCTCTCCAGATTCCCCGGCTCGGGGAGGAGAGGCGCCTCGGTTAAAGAGCCGCGTGGCGATATTAGTGTTATCCTGCATTAAAAGATTACTGGTAGCTCTGCCGATGATACCCTGCGCCGTGTTAAAGCCCAGCACCTCCCAGCATGGGCTAATACATAGACATAACCTACTTCTCCACGACTGTGCTGCTGTGGACTTGAGGGGAGTGAGGGGAGGGCACAATAGAGCGAGAGATTGGGGTTGCCAAAGAAGACAGGGGAGAGGGAAAGAGGTGTGTGTGTGTGGGGGGGTGTTTTAGACGAAGGGGGAGGGCGTGTGATCTGTCTCACCGTTTGCTAAATGGTTTGGATATGAAAGCAACAGTTCAATGACTTCCATCCCATCGACCTTGCTGTGTCCCCCTGGCTACTTAGACTTCTTTATCCTGTCAACACTACCCTGCAGTGTCTGTGTAAGTGTTTAGAAGCTCACATGATCTCATGGAATCTTGCTCTCAGATATAGGTGACAGGCAGTGCAAGGACTTGTACTACCGCATCTCATAAAGTGATAAATTTTTTTCTAAATTAATTGTAAAAAAAAAAACAAAAAAAAAACATGTATGCTGTAATGCGTTGATGGCTTTATTTTCATTTGGCTAATGAACTTGTTAACTGTTATGATATTATCTACAATCAATCAAAAAAGGATTCATAATGAAATATTTTTTTTTTTTATGCACTAGTGTGTTTGTGTATGAAATGTACTAGTATGCATGAGGAACTGCAGGCACAGACATAATGGCAACCAGTATTTGGAATAATATTTAAAAGTATATTTTAAAGATTTGGCATATAATATGGCATGTCACATGCGCAACCACAGTTCAATTTTGTGTTCCTTTTTTGTTTTACTCATTTATTTGCCTGAGGGCACACTTCACCTTACCCTTGCGAACAAGCCCCGGGCTCTGTGCTCAGAGCCAGTATGAAAATAGTGGCCAATGTGATGTGTCTTTTGAACATATGTATGTGTATTATTGTGGTTTACGGCATGTTTCATGCACATGTGGTTACCTGCAGTACGTGCATGTGAGTTTGTGGATATACATGTGTAGATACGTGTAGTATATAGTAGATAGTACTTGTGTGAGCCTATGTGGTGACACACCAGCTGACAAAAATGCTCCTTCCAGGTGCTCTAGGTGGAGTCCACAAAACAGATGAGTTCATAAATAAATCAATAGCCCTCCTAGCGGCAAATAAACTGCAGTAATATGATTAAGAGCTTCGCCCTGCCAGCTTTGCCCTCCTGCAAAACACGGCTTTATCAGCCGCCCTGGCTTTATCTGTCCAGTAAACAATTATAATAAAGCTGCAGATAACAGCTCTATCCGGCTGCATGCAAAATTTCTATTAATTTGCCTGTCGGTGAGCTGAGTAGAGAGGGCAGAAAGAGAGAGATCACCTCTGGGGTCCAATGGTTAGGGAGTAGCAGAGTGACGCACACAGTAACATCACTGTGGGAACCTGTGTCTAAGACACACACACACACACACACACACACACACACACACACACACACTCCTTTGGGCATTTTATTGAATGCAACACGGTGATCGCTCAGTTACACGCTCAAACACGTAGGCGTAGGCCAGGATTTTAAATGCCTTTAAGTGACCAGTAATTTGTTTCGTTTATTTTAAAATGCAGCTGTTCATTGTTACAGCAGAAATTAGCTTCTTAGCAAATAGGCGTAGTCGCTACAGTAGGGCTGGGCTACTAAACCAATATTTATTCGGATATGAATTTGTCTTTCACCGATGATTAAAAATGTAACAAATCAATATAAAAAAACAATGTTGCTTCACTGCATTTTGCCGCGATGTCCTCATTTTGCCACGTGTCGCAAAACATTCCCGCTTGTTATATTAATTTTAATATTCATAGATTGTATTGCCTTTTTTAAATGGTTTCCCATTTCCACTTGATGTTTCAATTTCAAATGATAGTTTTGCCCAAAATTGAGCTGCCATGTTCCAGTGGAGGCTAGGGTTGCGGCGGCAGGGTTTATGTGTATTTAGAGAACATGCTCCATGCACTAAGCCTGTTTTAGCCTCGTTTAAAAGAAAAAAAATCTGTCTAGTCCAGTTCCTGTACCGCAAAAAACAACACTGTGCCATGGCATGAAGAATGTGGACAAAATACACACAGAAAAGGTGTCATATTCTCTCACTATGATTTCTAATGAGGGTAATGGTAGCCAATTAGACCAGGTCTCTCAGGAAACAAGGACATATCTTGTTCTCACACTCTTTGGCTGCTATTTCTGCTTGCTTTTTTTTTTTGTTTTAAGGTGATCAACTCCCGTGAGGCTCATCGCACTTTAAATACTGCTAGAAAGCCGTGGCCGTGTCGATGGCAAAACAAACCCGCAACTCGCCCACCTCCATGCGCCTCAGATGAGGTTCCAAGGCCTCTACCTGTTCGGCACGATGCCGCATTAACGAGACTCTGAGGATATGCAAACCAGGCGGATTTGGTTTGCTAATGAGTTGCCCGATGCCGGCGAATAAAGTTGTCGGGTAGAGGGGTCGGCCTGCGTGTTTGGGTGTGTGTGAATAATTTTGTGCGATCGCAGATCTCATGGGAAACAACACATGGCATGCTTTAGTTTTTCTGTTCCTCCAGGCTTTTGCGGTTTGCAACCGTCAAGCCATTTCTAAAAGAAGATTTTTCTAAATATGCCAACGAGCCAATGTTTTTAAATGCTAACATGCTCCGCGACTTCATATTGGTGCTCCACGGGTTTGCTTTGTAAAATGCCAACTCTTCAAATTTCCAAAATCCAAAAGATCATGATTACAACGCTGTCTCTCAAACAGAAACACACCTGACTTTAGACCAGCTAAAATGGTACTTGTGGCTAGAATATTAACAAGCCACAGTGAGGGTGGCTGTGCCCACCTTGGTGACTGGAGGAGCCCAGGAGGGCAGCGGGGCAGTGGCGGAGAATGCTAATTGATCCCCAGGGTTTGGGAAAAGGGCCGGAGAAGAAGAGGGCCTCCGTGGGAGAAATTAAAAACCCAACAGCCAGTTTGTGCTAAAGCTAGAAATAAATGTTCCCATGATTCTGACCAAACTCAAGACAAATGCTCAGTCATAATTCAGAATGTTTTGGGATTATGACTGAAATGCTAATACAATACAGCTTTTAGCATAGCTGAAGGTTTTTGCTCAAAAGGCGCACAATTTAGTTGTAAATCCTAGCAGTGCATTGAATTACATACAAAATATATGGACTGCTTAGTGTGCATGACAGATTGAATCGAAACAAAGGTGGATATGCTAATGAGCTGCATCAGGGTGCAGGCATTTTGGATTTTTGAGGTCATAATGTTAAGCTTTCCAGGTTTAAATTCCTTTACAGACGCAATTTCCAGAGTATAAATGTTTGTAATGTGAACATTTGTACCATCGTCATCCTGCACCAACAGATAGCGTAATGCTGTAAGATGATTTTAGCTGGTCTAGAGTGACCAGCACAACAAAGATTGTTAAACTTGCTGGTCCACAAGCTTGTCAGCTTAGATGTTGAGTTTTTTTTTACCATGAACATGAAAGTGGTGCAAACCTTTCTAATGTCTATGCGTTTATTTCATGAAAGCCTAAAAATCTTTGCCAATATCACATCAAGTGATCTCACACCCAAAAAATATCACCCCACACATTTCTCTTTCCTGCCATTTTGATATAGCCATGAAACCAAAGAGACGGTTTTGTTCCTTTTCAAAGGCAAATGTGAGATTAATCAGACTCAGGCCAGAGCAAAAGCCATCTGGAGTCATTAATCATCCCACGCATCTCTCAAACAAAGCCCTGCCACATCCCTATCTGTGCCTCCAACGGCGCGTCCCCTTTTACGTGACAAACGACTACAGCAGCAAAGCCTGCGACACGCCCAGACAATGCTGGTTTTAGGGGCTGATTGCGTGTGGGCCGTTTGGCGTGGAAAGGCGAGTCTAATCTAAACCTAATCACTTTCAGTCTGTACTACACAGACACATACACAAGGATATACACTGTTCAAAAAATAAGGGAACACAATGTGTGCAGAAGGGTCTAGTGTGGGAGGTGTCAAAGCCCATTGAGACATACTGTATGTGATTTTGGGTTATATAAGAAATAAATGTTGTTGTTGTTGTTAAGAAGCAACACTGACAATTAATTTCACATGCTGTTGTACAAATGGAACAGACAACAGGTGGAAATTCTGGAAATTATAGGCAATTAGCAAGACAATAAAGGCGTGGTTTGGTCACTTTCGAATGCTGGCGGCGCCTTCACTCTAGTGGTAGCCTGAGACAGAGTCTACAACCCACACAAGTGGCTCAGGTAGTGCAGCTCATCCAGGATGGCCCATGAATGCAAGCTGTGGCAAGGTTTGCTGTGTCTGTCAGCATAGTGTCCAGAGCATAGAGGCGCTACCAGGAGACAGGCCAGTACATCAGGAGACGTGGAGGAGGTCGTAGGAAGGCAACAACCCAGCAGCAGGACCGCTACCGCTGCCTTTGTGCAAAGACGAACACAAAGGCATTGCCAGAGCCCTGAAAATGTCCTCCAGCAGGCCACAGGTGTGCATGTGTCTGCTGAAATGGTCACAGAAAAAAAGGCTCCATGAGGGTGGTATGAGGTCCCGACATCCACAGGTGGGGGTTGTGCTTTCAGCCCAACACCGTGCACCACGTCTGGCATTTGCCAGAGAACATCAAAATTGGCAAATTCGCCACTGGCGCCCTGTGATCTTCGAAGCAATTTCACACTGAGACCTCTGCTGCCTGCAACATCCTCCAGCTTGACCGGTTTTACAGTGGGTCAGTAATGGTGTGGGGTGGCATTTCTTTGGGGGAGGTAGCCTGACTGCCATTAGGTACCAATATGAGATCCTCAGACCACTTGTGAGACCATATGCTGGTGTGATTGGCAAGACGCTATGGATTGATGCTATGGACTGGCCTGCCCATTCCCCAGACCTGAATCCAATTGGGCAGATCTGGGACATCATCCCAGAGATCCCTCAGGAGACCACCCTCCACCTCATCAGGAGCATGCCCAGGCGTTGTAGGGAGGTCATACAGGCTCGTAGAGGCCACACACACACTACTGAGCCTCATTTTCACTTGTTGTAAGGACATTACATAAAACTTGGATCAGCCTGTAGTGTTTTTCCACTTTAGTTTTGAGTGTGACTCCAAATCCAGACCTCCAGACCGCCATTGATAAATTTGATTTCAAGCAATAATTTTTGTGTGATTTTGTTGTCAACACATTCAACACATGGTGCTGAGCAATGGTGCTTGGGGATGGGGTTTGTTAATAAGAGATGAAGTACGGGCACTTGCTCGATTTCTGTATGTTAAAGAGGAAAAACTAATTACTAATACTGTCACAACACGACCAACTTGCACGCCTGCCTACATCTACACAGTGTATTGGTGCTTATTTTTTAATAAACTACTGATGACCAGCATATTTGCTTTCATTTTAATTTTTTTAAATTTCTGAACATGAAAACTGAGCCGTTGGCCAACATGCTCCATCGGTTAAGGGTTAGCTTTCTTAAATGAAAGTTTTTATTAAATGTACTTGGTTTTTTGAGACCGTCTGCAAGAGGGAGGATTCGTTTTGAGTAACTGATGCTGAATTTTCTCCTTAGATGCAGCAGTGGGCCTTTGACAAAAACACACACAGGCTGGCATTTTTAAAAATGCGTATGAAAACAACAACACTTTCTTTTCATGCCTGGCATAACCCTGCACATCTCTGCTGGACACGTAACCTGTCATTAGCCTCCCTCTCCCTCACTCTCTCCGTCTCTGCCCCTCTCTTTCCTCATCTCAGCCCAGGGCCCATCAGATGGTAGACTAAACAAAAGCTCCAGGGTCCTGGCGGTGTAGGTGGATATGTCAGGATTGCAGCTCCCTGCAGGGCACGCCTTCATCAAATACACACACACACACACACACACGTATTAAAAGAGGTCTGGGAAGCAATGGCTTCTGGGAAAAATATGCATTCTTAGAGCATTTGTGAGCCTTTGTGTGTGTGCATCTTGATGCACTTTATTTCATACCCGTGTAATTTAGCCCTAGCTTTTTACAGCCAATTTGCTGCAATCTGGTGAGGGGTGACAAAGATGTGCTACATTCTGCCCGATTATAGAATATACAGCAGAATATCCACAGTATGTGAACACTGACATGAACATCATATGCATGCCTGTAGCTCATAACTGCTCACATCATCAGCAGACCAGCATACAGCAATAATGGAGCAATATTAAACATAATGAGGCTGCCTCAACTCAACCGAAACATGCCCAACTAAATTGCTTTAAGTGAAATTATCCATTCTCTTTCAGCCCCTTTCAGATCATCTAGCTGCCAGTTAGCATCTCTGAGTCCCTAGAGTAGCATTGGATGCCACTTTTTGTCACCTTCCAAGGCTTCAAAGAGATCCCGGAAGACCACGATGCCAAACGTCAACGCCCACCCTCTTGCTCCTCCTCCATCGCTTAATTGAGCCGTTCTAATTTCCTCCCTTTTCTTTTTTACTTTAACAAGACGTGTTAATATGTTCCGCTTTGCTGCGTCAGATGCCGCGGAGACCTTTGCTCAGCCCGACTTTGTTTTGGATGTTTAATGAGGGAAAGCAACGCTTTCTCCATCTGCAGATATAATCGCTGCTGGGAATTCTGCTGTTGCCCAACGGGGAGCAATCATACAAGGCGAGAGAGCCCGGAGACAAGCAAAGGGCCTTGTGCGATAAACAGGGTCGAGGGCCCTGAGACAGCCTTCTCTGCAGCTGCAGATCTGCCAGTTCAGACCCTAATCCGAAGACCTGCGAACAGAGCATTGATTACAAAGGACACTTCTCATAACCAAGGCAGGTCTAAAAGAAATTGGATAGAAATTCTACCATTCTAGCCATGTTACATTCACATATACACAACTGCTCAAAAGTCCACCTCTGTTTTGACAGTAAACAATTGCTTTCTCCAACATTAAATTGATTAACTTGGTTAAAAATCCTGTCCAGACATTGTCCAGGTGATGAATATCTTTGGTAAATGGTTAATGAATGGAATATCTACTGAATGGAATAATGCTGATTAGCAGAAAACAACCGAAAAGACAAGGACATTTTAAATGGCCCTAAACTTCCCCACAGCATTGTACGGCCATGTTCCATTCAGTTGCAGACTACAGTTGATCTGGTAGGCTGGAAGCGGATGATCTGCTGGTTTCCAGTGAGCTGTGGTGTGTAATGCACATGTAACAACTGGGTAACAACTGGACCATTTTGCAGGAGGTTAATTCAATTTGGAGTATTCGCTGTAAACACTTACTGAAGAATTACTTCAGATTTCAGTCACGTTATTATTTGGTCAAACGCCTCATTAGACAAGCAAGTGATAAAAGGCACATTTTAATTGGTTCTGTTTATTACTATAGAAAATCTGCAGCCGCCCCCCTGTAGTGGTGCTAATTGCGCACAGTTCCATTTCTGCTCATGTGGAATGGAAATTGGGTAATGAATAATAATTATTTGGTTTAAAATAATGTTAATACTGGACATAAAAAACAGGCATTTTCCCCTTTTTAAGTAAACGTTTTCCAGATAGGTATGAGAAACCCCGGCGAGCTAAGTGGTTGCTGCTCCTCCTAAATGAATTGTTCTTTTTCTGTGTCATCCTCGTAAACGACCTTCATCTCTCCTCTCCCTTTCGCATTCATTAGACTCCACCACGCCAAGCTGCCAACTCTGCTCAGCATTCAATCTGCCCCTCCGAAGCACTTTGTCTTCTTCTCCTTTTCTCATCCCAGCTCATATCTGTCAGGTGCACAGACCACCCACTGAGTCAAGTACCCGTCTGACATATCTGAAAGAACGGGGAACACAGTGCGGGTTTATGGCAAGAACGTCGCAGTGAGAGCATTGCTACATGTCAGAGTATCCATCCCAAAATAAAGTTTTTCTTTATTTTGGGTGCTGCTCTGTCTGGGTTTTTTTTTTTTTGCATTTTTCAAATCCTTATCTAAGTCCTTATCCTGAACCTAAGGAAAAATCTCATGCCTCACTTGCTCCTCCAGCTGTGAGATTATAACTGTATCCACTGGCAGCTAAGTTCCTTAGCTGCTATTAATCCATATTCCATAATAGTAATTGTACAAAAATTGCGACCTCTTTGTCAAAATTTTGAGCATGCTATCATATTCGTGCACTCTGAAGAAAGAAGGCCAAAAAATACACTTGGCTCAAACCTCCAACCAACCAGCTGATGACAGTATAATACAAAAAGAAAGTATTAAATATTCTTGTGAAACACATTTCCTCAGCAATAACCAAAGAAAAATACATTTTTGATTTGATAAAATAAACAACTTCTAAGATTCTTATGACTTAAAAACAGTTCCTTACAAAGCTAGCATTCTGATTCTTATTCCCATTCAGAACATTGTAGCTTTGGTTGTCCGAGACATTCTTCTGACTCACTGCAGGCCAGCCACTGAGCATCATGTGAGATGTGACATCACATACCAGGCCACCTACCCCATCAACTTCAAACTCAGGCCGAGGAGAAGACAGCACACTTGCTGTCTCCATGATTCATGCATTTACTCCCCTTGTCCCACTACGCTGCTTTATACTTGCTACTGGGTACGTATTTGTGTGAGGTATTTATAATGGGGTGCGTTCCAATGAGCATTCAGGTAAGAATACAATGTCACCTTGAACATACGACGTTTAAAACTTTGAATCTTGAATCTCTGTCAAAGCTTAACAGACTTGAAGCATCTAGACAAAAACTATAAGAAAATGCTGGTGGACTTGCATTAGCCTCAAATCAGTAGTAGACATTTAATGGAAAACTCTTGATTGGTGCAATAATGAAGAAAAGGCTGCTGGGAAAAAGGAATCATTAAAGGATTCAGGGATTCAAAGCGTTTATTGTCGTGTGTACAATTCTTCTTTACTGCCCACATACAAATGCCGAGTTAGGCTAAGTAAATATTAATAAGATAAAAAGGTCGGTGAGGACTTAAGTGCTGTGCGGTTATAAATAAATATTAACTGTGATTTAAGTATCAACTTTAAGGATTCAGAAGGTCTTTTCTGCCAACCACACATACATAGCACACACATCCACTACTCCATTTCAGTTTTCTCATGTGCAATATGTGTACATGTATCCACTCTGAATATATGTACACTTACTTATATTCTATGTATACAGGCATTCACAAATATATTTTAGGTATATACACACATCCACTCTTTATTCCAGAATATTTAAAGTGAAAGTGAAGTGATTGTCATTGTGATACACTGCAGCACAGCACACGGTGACACAACGAAATGTGTCCTCTGCTTTTAACCCATCACCCTGCGTGAGCAGCGGGCAGCAGTGTGTGGGGACGGTACTTTGCTCAGCGGCACCTCAGTGGCACCGTGGCGGATCGTGATTCGAACTGGCAACTTTCTGATTACGGGGCCACTAGGCCACCAGTGTCTATTGAACTTTTTATATATCTTGTACTGTCCACTTGTAAATTTACGTTGTAAATGCAAATGTAAAGTTCGCTTATCTTATCTTAATACAATGACAAGGACTGACAAGCACTGCAACTCTAAAAAAAGTCTTTGACATTTCAGCCCTGAATGCAACTCTAAGGCCTTGAAAACTTGGCTACGGTTTTCTAATTGCTGTGGGAGTTAGAAATGTGCTTGTTTTCTGCTGTGGTGTCTGCAACCATGACAACGTGATTATAAGTTCCTCTCGCACCACGAAATGTGAAATGCTGTAAGAATGTGAGAAAGCTAGCTGCAGCCTAGCGAAATCGGCACAGCGTTCAGGAGTTTGATTCAGGGACACCGGATGGTGGCGACACACAGAGACATCTGTTCCAGGTCATGGCGATTGTTTTTTTTAGATGAATTTCATGATGATGCTTCTGGGTCGTGCAGAAAAGGAAACAAGCGGCTTTTTACCTTCAGCCTCTCGGACACGCCGTCAGTGAAGCTGATGGTGAACTCCTCCACCTTCGGCACCTTGAGCTTGGTCTTCTTGTGCTCCGTCTGGTACTCAGCCCTCGTCTTCACCACCACCTGGACAGGAATGAAACAAAGTAGCAGAATGATACCAGAACTCTAACCCAGGGTTCTGCTGGATGTCTGAGGAACCTTTCTGGAAAGGGGTTTCAGTGGGAATGGCTTCTGGCGGCTTCGTGCGTGTTTGACCTCCATGGCGGGAGGTAATGGCATCTCTCTCTGCGGTGACCACGTGGTAAAATTACGCTCCATTAATACCCCCATCACGTAGGCGGGCGGCACCACTCCACAATTACCGCTTATCTCACAGACCTCCCTCTCGATTACGGGCCCCCGCCGCGTCCGCTCATCCCACCCTGGGGGCCTCATGCCGTCTTGTGGGCCACCAGCAGCCCTTAACTCCGGTCCCCATCGCCCAATCACCACCCAATACACAGTAAAGACCGGAGGCACCGCTGCAGGCCTGGCCGGATCCATCAGCTTCCTGGCGGCCGTCTCGTAAACGTGATGTGTGGGGTTAATCAGGAAATGGATTATGACGCCGGCGCTGTGATGTCAGAATAATTTGCGGGGGAGCTACAGGTGGAGGTGAAAATATATACACATGAATACGGATCCATCCTTGAGAATCCCAGTCAGAGCAGGAGGCGGCTGCGATACGTCCGGGCCAGACGGGGTTCAGTCTGTGGTGGCAGATTCGCCCCCCATAAGCCTTCATCCCCACCCCCCACCCCCCCACACACAACACTGAGAACAAGGCCGAAGCAGAGTTAACAGCAGAACGCCCTCCCACACTCACAAACGGAATACAAATTATCACACAGAACCTCTCTGTCTTCAATCAAACCAAGCGGAGCTTTCTAACTTCGTCTGGATCAATAATCTGCAACAAAGCTGCGCAATTTTGTCCACACTGAATATACATTATTTACCTGAGAAAACTTCTCTTGCAGAACTAAAAAAATGGACAAGTCTGTTTTATTCAACGTGTATAATATATCTGATGTTTTAAGCAAAAATTCCTAACATGCTTAACATTTACATTTACAGCATTTACCAGACGCCCTTATCCAGAGCGAATTACAATCAGTAGTTACAGGGACAGTCCTCCCCCCCTGGAGCAACTAAGGGTTAAGTGTCTTGCTCAGGGACACAATGGTAGTAAGTGGGATTAAAAATTAAAGCATAAATGAATGTGTTACCGTAATAAGGTCAAAAAATTGCTAAATTAAATGTTGGATCCCGATCCAGGCTCATAAGGAAAAGCGTGCAACCAGCATTCAAGCAACTGCATTACCCATCATTCTCTGCTCTCCATCCGATCAGTCAAAAAAAAAAAAAAGAATCTGTCTGGCTTGCCTGCTGTATGCTACTTGACATGCAGGCCAATGAAGAGTCCCCTGGGACGATGCTGCGAGAAGAGGGAGGAGGAGCGGTGCGTCTACCCCCGTGTGAATAAAAAAACAAAACAATGAGGGCGTGTGTGTGTGTGATAATGATTGACAGGCCAGCCTGGTGAGCAGGTGCAGTTAAATTGAAGCTCCGTCAGCACAATGTCACATGAGGGGCTCGGCGCTATTCTGCAAAAGTGTCACGGCCGCTGCCTGATTTTTTGCTGCTGGACCTGGCAACACAGCATCTCTGGTCTAACAGAAGGAAGGAAAAACCAAAAAAAACACAAAGCCGACTGTCGTCAGGCCACCGTGCAGCAGTTCCCATTCCGATAAAGCCTCGTCAGCTTTAATTCATTGGATAGGCAATTAACACTGTGTACAGTAAGTGCTTTCTGAGGCTGAGTCGGATGCCAGGTATTTGCAGATGAAGGTGTGACCTGCGTTATCCCCACCTTTACTGTACGCTGTTGGATGCGCGCATCACGTGCCACACCAATCCCCCCCCCCCCCCCCCCCCCCCCCAGTCCTCCTTTACCTTCTCTGGCACCTGGTCCTGGCACCAACCCCACCCCAGCCCTCCTGGTAGTGGCACCAACCCCCTCATCCGTCCTGGTACTGGCACCAGCCTTCCTTTACCTTCTCTGGCACCTGGTCCTGGCACCAACCCCACCCCAGCCGTCCTGGTACTGGCACCAACCCCCCCAGCCCTCCTTTACCTTCTCTGGCACCTGGTCCTGGCACCAACCCCACCCCAGCCATCCTGGTACTGGCACCAGCCTTCCTTTACCTTGTCTGGTACCTGGTACTGGCACCAACCCCCCAGTCCTCCTGGTACTGGCACCAACCCCCCCAGCCCTCCTTTACCTTCTCTGGCACCTGGTACTGACACCAACCCCCCAGCCCTCCTGGTACTGGCACCAACCCCCCCCAGCCCTCCTTTACCTTCTCTGGCACCTGGTACTGACACCAACCCCCCAGCCCTCCTGGTACTGGCACCAACCCCCCCAGCCCTCCTTTACCTTCTCTGGCACCTGGTACTGACACCAACCCCCCCAGCCCTCCTGGTACTGGCACCAACCCCCCCAGCCCTCCTTTACCTTCTCTGGCACCTGGTACTGACACCAACCCCCCCAGCCCTCCTGGTACTGGCACCAACCCCCCAGCCCTCCTTTACCTTCTCTGGTGCCTGGTAGTGGCACCAACCCCACCCCAGCCCTCCTGGTAGTGGCACCAACCTCCTCAGCCGTCCTGGTACTGGCACCAGCCCTCCTTTACCTTCTCTGGCACCTGGTACTGGCACCAACCTCCCCAGCCCTCCTGATCCTGGTACAACCCCCCCAGCCCTCCTTTACTGTGTCTGGCACCAACCCCCCCAGCCCTCCTGGTACTGACACCAACCCCCCCAGCCCTCCTGATCCTGGTACAACCCCCCCCCCCCCAGCCCTCCTTTACTGTGTCTGGCACCAAGCCCCCCCCCAGCCCTCCTGGTACTGACACCAACCCCCCCAGCCCTCCTGATCCTGGTACAACCCCCCCCCCCCCCCCCAGCCCTCCTTTACTGTGTCTGGCACCAAGCCCCCCCCCAGCCCTCCTGGTACTGACATCAACCCCCCCAGCCCTCCTTTACAGTGTCTGGCACCACCACCACATCCCCCCTCCTGGTACTAACATAACCCCCCCCCCCCCCCCCCCCCCCCCCCTTACCTTATCTGGCGCCTGGTACTGGAGGTTACCGACGTCCAGAGGCGTGATGAGGGGCACGTTCTGGAAACCGTCCTCCACGCTCGCCGCCTTGGCGCCTTTGTCTTGAATGTTACTCCCGAGTTTGACCATCTTCGCTCCAGCAAGACCTTCCCTTTGTGCCAATCTGGAACCAACAATGATCGATATGAACCAATCAGGGAAACACGAGAAACGCTGCGCCACGCAGCGTGAATACACAAAGCAGCGAATTGTCTTCTCGTTCCGACGCGCACTCACCGCTGACCGCTGCGTCTGTGGGCGCGAATCGGGCTGCGGAGCTCTTTCTAGCGGCCGCGGGTCCGGGATTTCAGCCTTTACTGGGGCGCTGCTGATGCTGGGGAGGCGCGCACCAGCCGGAGTGCCGCAGGAACTGACGCCGCTCAGATGAGAAAAACACCGTCCGACCAGCGGGCTGTACAGCGACGCCAGCAGGGGGAAAAGAAGACGGGGGGGAAAAGCCTTTTTCAACCCGCGACCACGCGAACTGGAGAGGCGTGGGTTTTCGCCACCTGGTGGCCGCGAGTGGGAACTGCAGGAGCGGTTTGTCCCGGTCGCCACACCGAGCAAGTTCAATTCATTATTGCGCTAAATAGTTACATCAGCTTTTTTTCTTTGCCTTTTTTTCGGAGACATTTAACTTCAACAAATGCCCTACATTCCTTTGCACTATATCGTGAAAAAAGGTGTAATTACGTTTTGATTATGAGATTAAAACTAAGGTTCCTGACTGTAGAGAAATATGTTTTCCTCTGGCACATATACATAGTGGCAGATGTAGGATTTTTCTGAGTAAGGGGCACAAAGTGCCTGGTTTTGGTAAGGATTAAACATTTCAATAGTCAACCCATGTTGAAACACTTAAAAAAACATTTTACACTAGGCCACTACTGCCCCTGAGTTGACGAGCCACCAGTAAACATTACATTATATTTCATTCTTAATTCAGACAGAATAATGAACCAGTCAGATGTTAGAGGGACGGTCCCTCTCATCATGCATCCTGCTGTGGGTCACAAATGTGGTTTGAAATTGCATTAATTTGATTATCTGGGACAGAGGCTTATATTTCCACCCACTTACACACTGTGTCAGGAGTGCATCTTTCTGTATAATACGAGCCTTTGGCTCATTTGCCACTTAGGTGCATTTACAAAAAAAGGGGTCGTGCTTCACATGCAATTATATATTACTTATGATTAATTAAATTATATATAAATTAAATAAATTATAGCACACAGGTGATTTTATGGCTGAGTGAAGCTCCAGGACTGCAGAACACAGAGTTTGCATGTTCGCCGTGGGTTTGCATGAGTTTCCAGCCACACTATGTTTACATTTATGGCACTTATCTGATGCCCTAATCCAGAGCAACTTGCAATCAGTAGGTACAGGGACAGTCCCCCTGGAGACACTCAGGGTTTAGTTTCTTGCTCAGGGACACAATGGTAGTAAGTGGGGTTCGAACCTGTAATTTTGTGTTCTTCTGGTTTGTGGGCGAGTGTGTTATCCAATAGGCTATACCACCACACATATATGTGCATGTGTGTGTATTCTTTTTGTGCAGGCATTATTCAAGTCTTACATTTTATGCCGACACTTTAAGAAAAGTGTCAATTGATGGACGGATGGTTGAGAATATTGTATTTCTTCCTGTCAACCACAAGATGGCACAATATGGCACAAAATGCTGAGGTAAAAAAGAAAGAAAAAAAAGAACTCAATGGTGCTAAATATAAATTGGAACACTGTGAAGTCATTAAGGACTACAGTCAAGGTGTAGACAAAATATGGCACGTTCAGAAAAGATCTGATGGCCTGACAAGGAAATAACTTGTCAGATGTAGCCTGGAAGGGGCAGAGAGCTGTGAAACATAAAAACAGCATCCCAGCCCCCATGACCTTCAACCTCAAATTAACCGTGTAAGAAAGTGTATAAGTCACTGGTAAGACAGTCATGAACCCCAGTACACCGCATGTCCTGTCAAGCATGCTTCATAAATGTGACACCAATGCCACC
This sequence comes from Denticeps clupeoides, assembly GCF_900700375.1. Classification (NCBI taxonomy): domain Eukaryota; kingdom Metazoa; phylum Chordata; class Actinopteri; order Clupeiformes; family Denticipitidae; genus Denticeps; species Denticeps clupeoides. The sequence continues at coordinate 20,419,690 of NC_041712.1, forward strand.
CCAGCCCAGGCAAATAAATGGCTGTAGGTTTGGTCAAAACCAACGCTTTATATATATATATATATATATATATATATAAAAAATTAAAAATTGATTACAAAATGACTATTATTTGATTATTATTTTTTATTTTAGTAAAAATAAATAATAAACATGCTGTGTGTCATCATGTTTTAAAAACACACACACATTGGCCTCCTCTTCTGGCCCGGGGTTAACGTTCATGTTGAGGTTAAGCTGGACAAACAGGTCTTGGAACAGCAATAAAGAGCTGATCGTGAGGTGACTACGTTTATTTCTCGGAGGCGGACTTCCAGACGCCGGATTAGACTGGGCCAGCATGATTTTTCTTTTTTTGTTTCTGGTTTTTGGACAGAAAAGGAGCTTTTCGCATGAATTCCCCCGACTTTGTTATTCCCACAGCGTAGTCGTTCACACTGACACACAAGCGGCACAGAGAGGGAGAGGGCAGGGTGTGGCCCAGATTCCCATGGAGGGTCCCTGCAGGGGACGCTCGAATCACTTCTTCATATAGCCACAGGCAGCCTAAAAAAAAAAAGCTCTGAGGGAGTTTGCCATCAATGTGACCCCATTATGTAGTAAAATATATATATATTTATTGAATCAGGGTGTCCTATATTCACACAAGTGTGAGGTGAGTGTAATATGTAATGTTAATATACAAACATTGTTTGCTTCTATTCAAAATATCAGGCAAAAGCAACATGCAGGACCAGACTACCAAAACAACTGATCGTATTAAAATATACTGCATGTGCAATATTAACAAAAAGTTAAATTTGCTACATGTACATGAATCATAAGCTGAATAAAATTTCTGCCTTTCACATAATAATAGGGGTCATGGGGGAGGGGGATCAGACAAACAAATAACCAGACGAACAGAAAAAAAACATCACAGTTAGGTTTTATTCATTCAACATTTCACATTACAAATATTTAAAAATTATGCATATTGTTATAAATAGTTGGCTGCAAACAATTAAATAACATTAGATTTTTCTTTTTGTTACACTAGCACTTCTACAGACCAACTCCTAGAATATGGACATTTTGTATTACATAACTTAATTAGAAAGAAAAATACAAAAATAGGAACTTATAAAGTGAAATGACAATAAAAATTAAGGTGATATCTTAAGTAAAAAATGCTATTAATAAATACAACAACCTTCCCATACACAGTTAAAAACTATTGAAATTTTGCCATTAAGTAACATCATTAACAGACAAATATTTAAATATTTATTTTCCTTCAGAAAATGTGAACCATATATTGTGGAGCACAATATAGCAATTAGTAAAAACTAGACACTTTAACATATTAAAAGCTTCACCTCAAAAATATAACAAAAATCTGATCAAAATTATAAAAATTAATTATACATTCCAATTAAAAATATACCAATAAACAGCTAAATACATTATTGACCTAATAATTACAATGCAATCAATCACAGTAGCTTGAAATAAACAAAATAAGCAAATGAGCACAAAACCTTTAATGTTTTAAAAATAACTTCAATTATTTATATTAGTACAAATAGTCTGATTTCTTTTCTTTTTACAAACACCAGCATGTAAAGGATTAGAATAACAGTAGAAAATGACTGTGAAAAACATATTAACATCTTCTTTAAATGTTTGCAATTAAAAATGGCATTAAAGAATTACATTGCAAAGAGTCTTTATCTGGAAAAAAGTTTAAAAAAAAAGTATTGCACATAACAACTCGAAGTTAACTTGCAACATCTACCACATTCAAGTCTTGAAGTTCCCCTTCCGCAAACGAAAACAAAACAGGAAAGAAATCGGGAAAAAAATTATATCTTTTAACAACTTTAACAGATAGTGGGGATGAGTCAAGTGTTTTCAACAGTGTTATATTTGATGTTCAACTCCTACACTGTTAATGAGTTTTATTTTTTCCCTCCATTACTCTTCGTTTGTCGTATTTTCTGTGCATTCTGCAGAGGTCTGAGGATGGATGGACAGATTAACATGAGAAGGGTGCGAAGTGTGGGGGTGTCCTTAACAAATTAAACTTTAGAAACATCTGGTGCACAACCACAACAATTAATTTCAATAGCTAATTCATGTACTTAGTTATCTTTTTTGTTTCATGCATGCTAAGGATTACAATAGGAGCTAGTTGGCAGATCAAGAATATATATTTTCAAATGTTAAAATATCTAAACACTGAACATCCATTCTTGTGATACGAGAATCAGCCTTAACATGAATCAATTTTGCATTCTCCTTATAATAGTTAAGATTCCAGCTACGGAGAGGAAACACAAAAAAAGAGAAAGTTACCTTTTTACCAACTAGGTTAGCCATTTTTATCCAAACATTAACAATCATTGTAAATGACAACGTGTTCTTGCCATGCTGTTGTGTCTATTTTTTTCAGAATTTTTTTTCCATGAACGTCTAGTCTACAAGTTCCAAGACCTTAAGCAATACACTTTGATCTTTCCTCTGCAGAAGTCGCATCAACACAAGTGCGCACTTTGTTGTAAAGATTCCTCAGCACTGAAATGTATAAAAAGCATAATCGAAAATAATATATATTAAAATCACAACTTTTTTTTTTTTTCCTTAAAACAAAAAAAAAATTCCATATACGCAGATCTCTCAGTAACAAAAGTACAAAAGCTACCTTTCACAATGTGAAAAATTTGAGGTATTGCAAAAAGGAGTTTTCCCATTTGTGAAAAATGTGCCTAAAATGACTGTTGGAAAAAAAATATTTAGAAAAGTAGTGCATAATAAATGTTTATATGTGCATGACAAAATAATTTAACTAGAAAACACTGTACCAAAAATCAGCAGGCCATGTATAAAATAATCTTTTTATCATCTCACTAACAGCAAATTCTTCAAAAAGTGTTTTAAGTTCTAAAAGTGTTCACCGACCACCCCCACGAGCTGTAGCGATGGTGCAGAACTGGCGCAGTGGAACACCATCAAGCCAACACGAGGATACGTTTCTCACTAGTGTATCAAGTTATAGTTCAGCGCTAAGTCCCTGACGTATATGCTAGCAGATTCAGATACAGTAAGTCTGGTAATTTCAGCCAAATGTGTGATTTCCTTGGTGTGTGTGTGTGTGTGTGTGTGTGTGTGTGTGTGTGTATTTTCCTGTGTGCCAACCTCAGAAAGGCGGTTTAAAATCTGATCTGACTTCTGACGCACACACACTCTTCGTTGACACACACACACACACACACACACACAACTGCTTGAGCAATGCGACTCCATTTTGACCTTTGGATAGGAGCATTGGGGTGACTCGAGGAAAGGTCAGTGTGCAAGTGTGCAGGGCGGGTTTGGTCGTTGGTGTTTTCACTAGTGTTGTTCTGGATTTTGACTTGCACCACCGGTCGATTCAAGGCCAATCTTTGGTTTACTGGACTCCATCTGGCTCTCATGAAGCGAAGGGTCAAACGTACATTTGTTGTTGTTGTTGTTGTTGGGAAGAGAAAAAGAAAAGAAAAGAAAAAAAAAACAAAAAAAAAAAACAAACGAAGGAAGGCTGGGAAATCTGCACGCGACAAGTTGGTTCATCCCTGCTCTACTCAACAAAACTCATCCTGCAGCATCACCTGTTCACTTCTGCTCTGTCCCTCCACCGAAACGGGTTCAATAATGAAATACTTAATAAAACAAATAAAAGAATAAAGGAAGTGACAAAGCAGTGTTTGGGGGGGGGGGGGGGGGGTGTTTGCTTTTTGCTGACGTCATTTCCCTTTGCTGTGATGTTGTGGGAAGGGAAAGTAGAAAGGAGACCAGCTTGGGTTCTATACCTTACTCATAACATTAGCAGCTAAGCCTGAGGTATTAGTTTTTGCACGTCAAAATGGAGTTCAAACCCATCAAACACGCCTCCTGGAAAATCACTCATGTCAAGTAGCATGAAAAATTAGCATGGTCTTAAACAAGAGAATGTTGTAACCTTTGATCTCAGAGAGAATCCGCTAATCTGAATATGGATTTTCTTTCTTTTTTTTTTTTTTTTTTTAATGCTCTATTATAGCGATCGAGCTTTGGTTAAGACCTGGGGTTTAACGTCACATCTGCACTCTAAAGTAAGGAAATAAGTGCACTCTTCTTCAGCAACACTTCCACCGCACTTCTGAAGTTCTATTAAAAAAAAAAAAAAAAAAAAAAAAAAAAAAAAAAAATCCAAATGAAATTCCAAGCCAGATTCATATGGTTGTGTCATTTCAGTGGCGATTCAAAATAAGGCTCAAATCATCTTGTGTGCACTAAAAATAAAACCAGAATATCAACTGTAATGGAATAAAATATATAAATGGGATTTTTTTTCCAACACATTTCTTAACCTTTCCTGGAACATTTGGATACAAATCCAGGTTGGGTTTTTTTTTTTTCTGTTTTTCTATTTTTTTTTTTAAGATTTGATTCTTAAATATATTAAATTAGAAATTAAACTTTAAAATTTAACTAAAAAGGAACCAGCAACAGAAAAGTGCATTTATTTATACAATGATTCTGCGACTCCTCCTACCCCTTCTCTCTGCCTCTCTACCTGGTTATTCTCTCGCTCTCTCTCACTCTCTAGTTCCAGCGGAAGGAGATGTGGCGGGGGCGATCTCCGCCCTCCTTCACCAGGGGCTTGTGGAACTCTCGGCCGGCACGGGAGTGGATGGCGGCCCAGCAGTACTCACAGTAGTACTGCAGACAAGTGACGTTGGCGCAGAAAAAAGGGGCGAATTTGCCCCCGCAGCGTGTGCCCTGGCATTCATCGCAGAGCTGGTCATCCAACACGTATGGCTTCACTTCCACCTGAGAGAGAAAGAAAAATAGAAAAAAAAAAGCATTTTAAACTACCATTTCTATAGCCATTGCATTTCTTCATTTAATATCTTATGTATAGAAGAAACAGGACCACACAAAAAATTGTGTGTGTAAAGAGGGCCTCTCCACTCACCCGTTTATCGATTTCTCCATGCTGCAGTTGCACAAAGCGGGCACTGATAGCCGCTATGTAGCTCTGCTGATTAGAGAAGGCGACCCGCCCTGCTCCCTTGGGGTACTTGAGCTCTGGGTCTGTGTCAATGCCTGCGTAGCACACGCCACCATACAGCCGGTCCATGATCATGGCCAACTCCACTGCAGGGAGCACAGAAAACAAGAAATCAATACAGTCCCACTAAATGTACTCTAAATGTACTTGCAGGAAGGGGGCAGTTCAGAAATAGAACAAATACAGCCCTCAGAAAATATATGAGACCATATAAATTAGAAATATTTTTTTTCTTTATTCAAACGTGACCTTATATTTTAGACAGACACGAGCCAATCAATTGCGAAATATATGCAAAAGTGAATGTTGTTTTATATTTCTAAACCATTGTCAGCTTTGTCTTCTATAGGTTTTCAGGCACCTGCACGAAGAGGGCGTGGAACCCCGCCAACAAAAATGGTCTTTCTGGGGTCAAGAGGCTGGGAGCCGTCCATCACAAAGTCACTATCGTTTAGGTTCCAGGGGCGGATCTGCACCTGTAACACAAAAAGCCACACAGGAGTCAACAAACTGCAAGACATGTCTTTGCAAGACATGGTCATTTCGCCATTGCACAATACTCTGTGTCTGCCATACTTCAAGAAAAATCGCGAATCAGGGAGGAAACCAAAAGTCACAGTGGTTTCAATGTCATTTTAACTGAAAAGAATAACGACACAATGAATCAAGTCCTTAAAACCATATCAGCTGTTGTGTGCAATATGGAGGTTATTCACAATCATGACTACGATGTAAAAGGTTCAACATGACCACACTTGCAGTTGGTGGCTATAAACAGGTTAGGAATTGCTTGTGTTTAGGGCTGTGGCTGCTGATAATCCTCTTGTGAAACAGTGCACCTAACGGCAAGTGAGTGTGTCTCACCGGCTTGTCTTTAATAGTGGGGCTGGATACACAGAGGTAAAGTTTCCCATCTTCTTCAATGCAGGCATCAATCAGAGCCTGGACTGAGCTCTCATCCTGGAACAGCAGGAAGGCATATCCTGCAAAGCACACACAAATATATCTATATGTATAAAATATAATTTTTCCAAGGGTCACAACAAAAATACTTTTTACTATCATCTATTACACATCTATTAACATTTTAAAAAGGCAATAGGCATATACCTAACAACAAATGGTAATTTTGTGGGATCGTTGGTTCAGTGATTAGCATTCAGCATTACAAGGAAATGGAAACTCCTTTTGGTGGAAAAGCAAAAGGTAACGCTACATGGCTGGCATTACAGCCCTGTTTAAAATTAAGCACGCCTCCTTCGCAATGGAAAAAAAAAATGTAAACGGCAACCATGGCCAACAGACTGTGCAGGGAATGCTGCCCAGATTTCACCATTGTGAGATGCAGGGAATATTACCTTTGGGGGGAAAGTAGGATTTGCTCTCAGCTTTGTGAGGCCAGTCCACAAAGAGGTGTCCAAAACGCCGGAAGCTGGCGGTGATTTCATCTAAGGGTGAAAATGGAAGACGATGTGTCAAAAAAACTGAGTCTGAGATAAAACAAAATGTAAGACTAAACAAACGTGAAGAGGGATATGGGGGGAAAAAAAAGCCAGAGACAAGACCAAAAAGACGAAAAATCCAACAGAATTAGTGCTAGACCTAGATCAAACTAGAGAAACACCAGCCAGTGACAGTGTGCAGTTATAAACAGTCCTCTGAAGGACAAGAAGACCTGCACTGCACCATCTGGATTTCATCTGAAGTAAGCCTTCTGGATCAAACATATGGAAAAAAACAAGAAACCAAAAGCTCTTTGCCATTTGTGCTGTAAGAGGTACTGTGCTCAAAACACTCAGCCACCCAGACATTTGCACACAGTCTCACCTTCGTCTATATCAGGGGGCAGGCCGCCCACAAACACCTTGCGTGAGTAACGCTCCACCCTCTCTCCATTCTGGTGGGGGAAGCAGTGAGGGGATCCCAGGCCTGGCAGGGTCTGCTCTGCCCGCTCATCGTCTCCAAAACCATCCTCCATGGGGAACAGCGATGAGTGGCCTACAAAACAACCACAGGTTAACAGAGACGCACACAAAACACACACATACTCGTAATCTGAGGTAGAACTGAAAATGATTTGGCTAAAAATTACTCTAAGCGTGCAAACAGAACTAATACCAGCCATAAATCATTACATAACATCACAATAAATTGAACAAGGATGTGTGTGTGCATATATGTGTGTGGGTGTGTACGCATGTTACTATACACATACTGAAAAAAAGTTCAATAACCTTTCATGGGTATGAATAGGGCTGTGCGATATGGCAGAAAATTCATATTAAGATACAAATTTAACCATAATTTGGTAAGTACATTTAAATTTAACTGTTTGAGAAGTTCACATGAGTCCATAGCAAAGGCACTGCAGCAGGAAGTTTTATAATAATTTTTTACAGCTACATCAACATATAGCATAACCATATACCAGGTGATTTTGTCACACCCATAAGGCCAGTGATATACGAAATATTTGAATGACACGAGTTACCATCTAAAATTTGAGCTGTAGAGATTACATTAAAAAATATGGTCAGAAACTATTTAAATACATTTGACTTATAATCAGTAGTTACAGGGACAGTCCCCCCCCCGGAGAAACGTAAAGGGTTAAGTGTCTTGTTCACGGACACAATGGTAGTAAGTGGGATTTGAACCTGGGTCTTCTGGTTCATAGGGGAGTGTGTTACCCACTAGGCCACTACCACCCTTGTTCATTTTTTATCATCGGGCACCTCCAGGATTCCAAGATTTTATTTAGCGATTTCTTTTTGCGAAGTGCACCAAAGAGGCTAGGACTGGCCCAGGTAATTTCCCTGAATGCTGTCAGTACCCAATCGCAGACATTTACAGCATTTACCAGACGCCCTTATCCAGAGCGACTTACAATCAGTAGTTACAGGGACAGTCCCCCCCCCGGAGCAACTTAGGGTTAAGTGTCTTGCTCAGGGACACAATGGTAGTAAGTGAGGTTTGAACCCAGGTCTTCTGCTACCCTCTAGGCCACCACCACCCAGACGCAGGACCGATCAGGGGAGTGGTACAGATTGGGCACTGACAAGCATGTGCTGCCTTTAGTAAACCTGGAAGTGGGCCGCGCGCACTGAGCCGTGGATTACTGACTGATCGAAGGCTTGTTTTACTTTATTTATTGGGTCTGAAGTATTTTTTATATTTTTAAACTTTTTTAAAACTATATTTAAGGCCTCGTTTTTTTTGGAAAGTTTTTAAGGATCGGCAGAAATCCTGTTTTGTTTTAGTTTTGCTCTCGCCAAAAAACGAATTGCTCATGCTGCAAGTAGGCGTGGTTTCGCGCCGGTGATGCTACGGTCATCTGAGGAGGGGATATTTCTGCAGTAGGCCAAATTTATATTGCAAACCGTTTACATCACACAGCCCTAGGTGTAAAATGAACTAGTGTACAAAATAAAATGGACGATAGTACAAAAAGATTGCACACCAATTTACAGGACTGTTGCACATACAAACACACACGCGCACACACTGGTTCATCCACAGCTAACATGCATGATTCCTGCCCAAATCACGTCATGCATTATTTACAGCAATTTAAATTGTTGGCCAATTACGGGGAAAGGTTTGCAGCTTGTTTGAAAGGTTTCCTTTACCTCGTCTCCTCCCATAATTCCTGGCTGCTTGCAAGATAAGACAGACGACCCATGAGAGGACAACCTCAAGTAGATACATGCATACACTACTCAAAACTTTTTTTTTTTTTTTTTTTTTTTACTGCCACGTGAAAAGGACCAATTTTATCAATATGCAGAGCATTTATAACCATTCGTTGGCAGCCTGTTTCTCTTTTAGAATCTTGAACATAAGAATTCTAATTTCACCAGCATTTAACATGAAAAATGGCAAATTGTTATCCTGAACCCCATATTTGTTCTCTACAGCTGGCCTCTGTGTTCCTATTACACGCCGCAAAACAAAATGCAAATTGGGGAAAGAAAAAAAAAAAAAACTAAACAGATCTGAAGGCCAGCACAAAATCACTCAAGGCTTAAAAAAAAAAAAAAAAAAAAAAGTAGTTTTTGATTTTTATTTGATCCGATTTTTATTTAGTTAGTTACTTATTTATTGGTATTCGGGTGCAATTTGACTCCAATTTCAGGTAAGACACTTTTTAGGCAGGTTCTCTGAATGCACCCGACTGTCTGGGTTTTGGTAATTTACAGATCCAGTCAATCCCTGTACACCCAGCGATCATAACATCGCAACTCGTTTTCAACCAGTGTAGCAACCGATTTAGAAAAAATCGTGCCGTGAGCAAACGTGTGCCCTGGTGCAGGCTTCTGGGCTTGTTGGGGAAATGACTGCTATTTGCATTAACCCCATCCTGAGACGCATGCAAACGTGCGCCCAACAGAAGCACAGAGCGACACACAAGGCCCTGGGCCCGCTCAACGCAAACACCGCGCTAATCTTGCTGGTTGTGTCAACACCGGGTTGCCCACCCGCTCTTCCACCCATCCATCCGTCCGTCCGTCCGTCCGTCCGCTGCAACAGAGTTAGACCAATGCCTCTCCGAAAGCAATAAAATCCATTTACGTACCATTTATGGGCAAAGGACTGTCTCCCCCAGGGTGAGCGAATCCAAGGCGACCTTAAAAGTGGAAGAGTGTAAATAATTACCAGTGCAGCCAACATGAAATATGGTTGTGAGAGAGAGAGAGAGAGAGAGAGAGAGCAAGTGGTGCTTCCACCACCCCCTCAAACCTCTGTGTACATAACATGTCATAAACCCTCACAGTTGATCTGGACAGTTAGCCACCATCTGCACTAGCGTAGCTGGTGACATTTTCTCCCTGCCCCCAACGCCAGACGCGGCTGGGCCTTTTTCCTTTCTGTTTTTTTTTTGAACATTTTTTATTCGGTACTGAGGCACGACGGCATGAAACGTGGAGCAAACGCCTTTTTGTGGCCGGGTCACCGTAACACTCCCAACCCCTTCCTCGCCGACTCCAGTCAGAGTGCGGGTCTGTGGAACTGGGCAGAGCTGTGCCTGTGCCAGCGCACCGACGAGAACAGAGGGGCCTTTTCAGCCAGGGGAACAATGCTGGATGCTGTTCAAAGCCACTTATGCAGCAGATATTTTCTCTTTTCGCTTGTGGGATTGGGTGCGAGGGGGACAGCTTTCATATTTCAAGGGGTGTGAGGAGGGGGCAGAGACAGAGCGATCGGGCCTGAAGAGTTCACCCTGAGCTGTCCTAGTTAGATAAGGGCAAAAGCAAAGCCTATCAGAGGGAGGGCAGGAAACATGCCAGCCAATCAGAGCCAGTTGTAGTTATGCTCCGGTGGGAGTGCTGCCTATCAGCACACGGACACGTGTTGCCCCCAAGAAACGGAAACAGACAAGACAAACGACGCCCCTGCAACTGTGCTTTGAAGGCCTTCCTGTGCGAAATCCCAGTTATTGCAGAGCTTCTGTTCTAATGGCAGGTCGCAGATCAACAGAGGGAGGATGAGGGCATTGGAGAAATATTACGCCATTCAAAGAGCCAGACAGCCAGGGTCTCTACAGGGAGGAGCCGTGTCCGCATTTAGAGAGTGTCAAAGAGCGAAAAGCGCTGCGTGTTTGTGCCCTACTTTAGAGAATTCTTTTGTGTCCTTGTTCCTCTTTAATAAAAAAAAAAAAAAAAGAAAGCGAAGTTTGCCAGTGTGGGTAAATAAACCTATAATTTACTTTGCTTCATTGAAAAGACCTCAACTTAGTAGCGTCATAACAGTCGATGGTAATAGATGTTTTACCATCAGTATACTACAATCTTCTCAAGCTTGAAAGACCCCCTCACCTGTTCAGGTTTGTTTCCTATACACCTAACGTAACAGCATTTTAAGCAGCGTCCCATAAAAATGACCCAAAAAAAACTGGACTGGAAACATCCTGCTTTAACCCGGTCAACCACTCCAAACTGAATAGTTAATCATCCTCACTGCACGGGCGCCTATCCCCCAGAACCGTATCCTGTCTTCTGCTCATGCGTGAAGCGAGGGAGCAGCCCTCCGCACAGCCATTTCACACAGAGCTGTAGCTGCAGATCCGGCTTAGAGTAGCACTACTGCACCACAGCCAGTTTCTATGGGTCAGGGTGGCTGGACTGTACTGTTCGACTGGTTTCTGCCCGATATATACGGGGCACGGGCAGTGGTGGCCTAGCGGTTAAGGAAGCCGGTTTGAATCCGGAGCCGCCAAGGTGCCACTGAGCAAAGCACCGTCCCCACACACTGCTCCCCGGGCACCTGTCATGGCTGCCCACTGCTCACCAAGGGAGATGGTTAAATGCAGAGGACACATTTCGTTGTGTCACCGTGTGCTGTGCTGCAGTGTATTACAATGACAATCACTTTACTTTACTTTCCCTTATATATATATATATATATATATATATAGTTCAGGAAATATGCCAAACATGTCTAACAAGTGATTTAAAGTGACTTGAATTTTTATTCCAGCCATTGCTCAAATGCTTAATCAGGTGACTGTTACAGATTAATTATGCGTGTGGCTGGAATGACAACATTCTGGCAGGGACAGGGGGTCTCCATGAACAGGGCCGAGAAGCTTCAGGTGTTCAGGTGACTGTAAAACTACAAAGCTTCCTTCACAACCAACAGTTTATAAAAGAAATGGAAGGTTAAAAAAAAAAACCTCAACCACTGCAGTGCTGCTCTTGACCTCTAAAGTAAGATATATGAGAAGGAAGCAGGAACTAGGTATTGACTGGAAAATGAAGAAACGAGATTCCATTCTTTTTTTTCAGCGGCTGCTTCAGTCGCCAGTGAAAAATAGCGCAGTGGGACTTTTATGAGCGGGCAAGGTGGAGGACGCCTGGTGGTCTAATCAAGCAGAAGTGTTGATTGACCGGGGGGCACGAGTAGCTCGTTGCAGGGTCGCGTTAAGCAGACAGGTCCTACCTTTCAGAGTGTCCTGCTCAGCCCTCATGATGTCAATGAGAGAGCTCTCCAGAGAGTGCATGTTGAAGCCATCGAACGAACGAGTGCGCTCCTGTCAAAAGCAGAAAAAGAGAAGAACGGATTAGTGGAGGCAATTTTCCCTTTAATAAAATCTTTTTAAAAAAAATGCTCTGCCTTTCCAATTACTAGGGCTTTTAAGAAATGTATGAATCACGGACTTCACAGCATATTTCAGAAAAACCTCAAAAAAACAAATATTAACAGCATAAATCCATATATCCCCTCTGATAGAGACAGACAGAAAACAGTGATTGTATCTGTACCAACAGTGCTGCATTAAAGTAAGTGATTGACATGTACTTTAAACTCCATGGGCTGCGAAAACAGCTGACGTCAGCGAAAGCTGAAAACACTCGGCCCAGATAGCAGCTCAGGTTCTAAAGCCCTCGCGCATTCCTCAAACGCGCACGCACAAGAGATGCGACAAGACTGCACCAAGCTGGAGCGCAACCAACGAAGGCGCGTCACATGACGTGACGCGGATGAGCCGAGAGAAACGTCCCCTTGTTTTTCCAAGCTCAACCAACTGGCGAGGAATGGCATGCCAGAGGCCGGCCGTCATAATGAGGCTCAGATGGGTCACGGAGGCTGTATTTCAGCTCAGACTAGACAGGCGACATTAAGGACCACAATGCCTCAAAAGACAGGGCGAGCTCAGGTGTGAACACTGCCGTGTTGTTATCTCAGGGACTCTCGTACCACAAAACATTCAAAATCGTAGCACACACATGGAAAAGCGAGCACCAAATCAAGGTGGCAAAATATATATACATATATATGGCTCAATGCCTTTATGAGATTATCATTCCTAAATGGGTTTCTAAATGTATTTATATCCAGTCTAGTTAGATTATTATGATAATCGACATGATGCTATTCTGAGCTGATTTTCTCACATCTGCCAGTATCCCGTGACTACCTGAAAACAGAAGCATATTGTCTCTTTATCCATGTGCCTCCACAAACCTTAAAAGCACCATTTGAGCTCCATTCCCCTTTATCTTAATCAAAATTCATTACGCAGCGCAACTCCAGTAATACACCATTGTCTTTTTTTTTTTTCCTATGCAGCTTTAAAACGGATCTGCATTGAGCAACACTGGATTAAAACAAGAGCTTCTGCCGGCCCACGGCAGTTGCTATGAAACCGTATAGAAAAATCACAAGAGCTAATGCAACACGTCCCTCTCGCAGGATCAAAGCAGCGTCATTATTAACAACGGCACAATCCTCTTCACCTCACAGAGAGGCACAGAAGAGGAGTTGTCACGATCAATGGGAACAAACACTGTCTTGTGTTCAAAAAGAAGAAAATTTGATCCGTTAATTTCACACAGAAGAGAGACAAGGCATCCAACGTAAAATACATATTTAATTTCAGAGGAGTAGCAGCCAAATGCCATAATTACTTGCTTACTATGGTCAACATTTATTCAAATAAATAAAAAGGCCAGTTGGAGAGTGAGCATGTTAAAAAATATGTGTATATATTAACAAATGAATTTTTATAAAGCATTGCCTGGTGAACAGGATTCGCTTCGCTATCTGAGAGTCACCGGGCCAGCTGTCGACTGAATGCGCTTGGCCGGTAATTCCCACAAAGCACAAGGAATGGCATGTTCAAATAGAAGATATTAAAAGTGAAAAGCTTCTTTTTTAAAAAAAAATAAAAAGGGGGGAAAGGTCAAAATATGAAGATGTGGGCCACAGGAATGATCGGCATGATTTGTACAGGGATGTTGACCATGGCGGTTGCTAAGCATCAGAGTAGGGAACCGGCCACGGAACCATCTGATCGGCCTTTTCCAATTCCACAATCTGACATCTGTCTGGATCTCATCCCCCCATCCGCTCAGATAGGCGGCGTTTGTACAAGCGCACTTAACCCGGCGAACAGACCAATTCGTCTGCAATACGAGCGGGCAGAGTTCAATCTCTCACCCCTCCGTGCCTCCATCTCCCAATAAATATCATACCTACATATGCTCAATTTAACTGAAAGACGAGAAGCTTCTCACGCGTCCAGTGATACAAACCTCAGTGTAATGCACAGTCGTTTTTTTTTTTTTTTAACAATAATTTAAAAAAATAAATACATCGATAATTACCCTTCATAGTATCCACCCTTAACACTCCACCCTCCATCAATCCAGAGAGAGACAATCGACCAAAAGACATGACACAGTGGGGAGTTCTTGTACTGAAAAGATCTTTTAAGTTTCACCCTCTGTAAACCAAACAGCGATTGGCTGTTGTGTGCAATTAGTTGCAAAATGCTGAACTGCCGTCAACGCCCTGCAACTAATTTGCCATCAAGCTGCACATTACCCACTAGGAGTGTTATACAACAATAAAACCATTGTGCGGAGTTTCAACTCGCAAAGATCAACTTATTATTAAAGTCTAAAGCATAAAGACCATTAAACGGCCTTCTGACGCATTTTCTGCATGTGTGCGTGTGTTACTCGTGATGAAATCCTATGTTTATGCTTCAGAAAATAACTGTTATTGGGAGCGAATCGGTGCAGCAGGGATATTATTTTGGCCGCTGCACTGATGAAGAGAGGACGAAGGGGGTGGGTGGTTAAGTTGATTTTTTTTTTTTGGTGTTCCTGCCGCTAATCCCGGCTGAACCAAAGGCTCGGCAGGCTTGGCAAGCGTTACGATCGCTCTGCCGCAATCAAAGATCGACTTTGGTAACAAAGTCATGAAACAACACCCGGTCCGGAGCGCCTCCCTTTCGCCTCCGCTCTTACGGCAACGTCTTCCTGTTTCAAAACAGCAGGCAGGGGTACCAGCGGCGCATGGGAGGTCCAAACGGAGCCAGGGCGGCTCTTCCGCTGCCGGGAGCGATTGGACCCGCTATTAATGCGCGAGTAGCAAGGGACTGATATTCGCAGTGTGCATAACACGATCGACGCTAAACCCCGGTCCCCCCGAAACCTGCTGGGAGCAACCCTTTGCCGAACAAGCTTCCTTCGGAGTCACTTCAGACTAAGGCAGCGGCTAAATGCACCGCGTCTCAGTAGCGGTTGCAAAGTCAGCGCCGACGTTCATGTTTTTTGCACCGTCCTGCTGACGAACTGATTAAGTGGGCGTCATTTTACTCTTTGCTTGACTACAACTACCCTGATTTGAGACAGAATGTTTAGAAAACCTTAAACTACTGCCGGCTAAATGCACGAGGCACGAGCAGAAACAGAACAGGTCTGACAGGACTCGGACTCTTGGGCGGACGCCCAGGCAGTGCCCGCTGCAGGACGGTCACGGCAGGCTTTAGAGGCTTATGCCCAGCTAAGAGGATGCCTGGGCTTTAGAAAGAGGAGGGCCTGGCCTGACGGAGCAAAGCGTTTCTTCCGTCAGGCCGCTGAACGCTGAGTTTAATGAAAACCCCAGCGAGTCGGGTCCGCATCTTGAGTCCTGACGTTTGTATTCAAAGACGAGCCTGTTGCTCGAACGTCCCCACGCACCTGCGCTTTTTATTACGACACGAAAAGCTGCAGGGCTCGACAAAACTGCGAACCATGCTGCAAAATGCTGCACTCAGAAGGTAGAAAAGATTCGTCTACAAGAGTCTCTTCAAGGAAGTAGTTTGTTAAAAATATCAGAAAGAGAGCACGTGTGTGTGTGTGTGTGTGTGTGTGTGTGCTTCCTCTCCCATCCGAGAGGGCTGCTGCTGCTGCTGCTTTAACACAAAACAGATCCGACGTTCCTGGCCAAAGCGAGGCGAGTGGAAGTTTCCAGTGTCGCCGTGCGAGGGCTCTGAATCTCATCAAAGATTCAGGCAGCCACTTGAAGGCCCGCGGCACGCGGCTACGGATTAGGCCCGCGGTGACTTACCAGGTTGAAATTAATTCTAGGGATTTCCCACTCACTCAATCTCATTGGCGTGCGGGGGCTTACAGACGTCAAAGCGGAATCCATTCAGAAAAATCGGGAATGGCGGAGCCGGAAAACGCCATCGGCGTCAGTTCCGCCTGTTGCCCCCCCCTCTCTGGCTTACCCCGCGATGAATTTATGGTTAATTCAACTGAATCACACATGAAGGTGCACTTACCCCCCCCCCCTCTGCCCTGCCCATCTAGACGCTAACTGGCCGCTGATCTGCTGCGAGCTTATTCAGCGTTTGTTTGTCCTCTCTTCACGCTAACGCCGACCCACCTCCGAAGGCACACAGGCGCCATGAAATCAGACCCGAGGCTCTTGTTGACTGAACGCAGCCAGGGGAGTCGGACGCCGTCCGCACGCCAGGTCCACGCGGGATGGAAACACGGCGACGGGGACGTAGCTTGTGCGGGCTGGACGTCCTTCATCTTCGGTTTAACGTGGACCCTCCCCCGGTTTTTTTTTTTTACGGCCTATGGTCGCGCTCGCCGTGCTTAAATCAATACACTAAGAACGCAGGCGTATTTATTGGCTTAATGAACTGGAGAGGCGAGAGAGGAGGAAGCATGGCATCGCTGCCCCCTTTTTCCGGTGTTTCTGCTAGCGCTGTAAGTGAATTTGGGGACAGGGGAGGGGAGGTGTTTGCAGGGGCATCTGTTTTCAGTGGCTCACGTCATCCCGTTTTGGCCCATTTTTTTGGGGGGTTGCGTACAATGTCTGCGGGGTCGTCGTCAGGGTTTGTGGCACGTTCATTTGCCACACTACCGATTTCCTAATCATGTGACGAAACCGGAGAGACGCTGACTTGTTTAAATCGGACTAAATTGAAATAACCCTGCAGGGCCGGGCAGACTGCGACAGCGCTCACCTGGAAAGGGAAGATGTTCTCGCTCCTGCTGACGCTCTCATCCATCCAAGACTTGGGGTTGAAGCCCGGGCTGGTCCGCGCATATTTCTGCGAGGGCACGTGGTTGTTGGGGAAGGTCTTCTTGAGAGGTGAAATGGAGTTGAGTGGGGGCACACCCCCGTTCAGGCCTCGGCGATACTCCCGGGCCTGGGAGCCGCCCCAGCCACCGTAGCCGCCGCCGGGGCTCCAGGAGGTGGAGGAAGGCGAGGGAGAGGGGCTCTGGTAGCTGCCCCATGGAGACGGAGGCTTGCTCAGGTTGTTGGAAAGATGCGGCAGCTGGTTGAAGGCAGCGGCACTCCTGTGGGGGAAGGGTGGAGGTGGGTGTGGGCTGGCTGGGGAGCGGCGGTGCTGCTGGGGGTGTGCCTGACTGTGAGGATGCTGGAAGTGGGGGTGCGGGGGGTGGTGCTGGGAAATGGGGCCTATCTGAGGTGAGAAGTTTCCCCCGAAACCTGGACTGACGTGGTGTGAGAAGTTCTGGAACAGCAGGGGTCCACTGTTAGCTGAGGCGGCCGGGTTGAAGAAGCTTATGTCTTCATTGATGATGGTCGAGGGTGGGGTTGGGGGGATAGCAGCCGACCAGTTGTTGAAACTGGTCAGAGAGGAGGAGGAGGAGCCAGACTGGGCAGCTGTTCCCAGACCAGGCGTCTCCTGGTAGTCGAAGGGTGTAAGCACGGGGGACTCGAGGCGCAGCTTCTCCTTGCCATTGGTGACATCTGAGGGGCCACCCTCTCCTTTCCCATCTTCGGATCGAGCCTTTTCCAGTTCGGATATGATCCCGCTCTCCTGGGGGCTGGGGGACAGCTGGGACTGCTGCTGCTGCTGGTGTTTTTCTTGTGTTTCTTGCATTTCCTGTTGCTGGGCTTTGGGCTTCTCCGAGCCGAGAATTTCATCTTGCATGTTGCTGTGGGCATTGGTGGTGGGGAAAAGCCAAGGTGACCCGGTGCTGCTTCCATTCCCCGCGGTGCTACTGCTCATGAAGGCGGCGGTGCTGGGAGCAGCATTCTGGTGGTGGTGAGGAGGCTGGAGGTGTGGATGTATTCTTACTGGGAACGCAGACTTGTTGCCACTGTTTTGCACTAAGACTCCGAACCCGTAATCCCCCATTTATCTGGCCCAGTTCAGTTATGCCCTGCGCGACAGTCAATCCTGTTGCCTTTTACAACCTAGACCTGGTAAAGGAGATTAAAAAAAAATTATAATAAAGCAAGCACACTTATTACCACCATCCTTAATCATGTGTACAGCCTTAATAAGTATTATTACTTGGGCATTTATACCATGGGTTAAAAAAAAAAAAAAATATTCAAAATAGATATTATAAGCTACTGTGAAGGTTAATAGGTGACATCAGTCGTTTTATGTTAATTAGCATTCGATAAAGAAAAGGTAGAGAATAGGACCACGCTACAGGCTACAAATTTAGTCACGACGCCGTAATCGATTATATATATATATAAAAAATCCGCGAGCGTTAAGGTAATCGAACATTAACACAATACAGAGGCAAATGCCCGTCCCTGGTTTGATAAAAGATTATTATGCCCTAGCCGGTTCCGTCCAGAGCCGAAGGCTGCTGATCTCTGCAACTCTGCGCTGCCTAATTATAGCGTCGTGACGTTTCCTCGGACTAGCACAGAAATGCTAGCAGGCGAAGCCGGCAAACGCTTCAGCGCGGTCCGCCCGATAAAGGCCAGCTGTTAGCGTTTCGCCCAAATCCCCCTCTGCGCGTCTACGTTGTCACATTTGTGCGCAGACAACGAACAATACCGTCGCGGGACGGAATTATTCGCACCGAAATGCACGACAGGTCATAGCCAAAAGGGCTACCAGGAAGGCAACCTTGAGAATTTCCTTCCTTTTTTTTTTTTCTCGCCTCACTGTCGACCCTTTAAACGGCAGACCGATAATGACGTTCTCTCTTGCCCATTCCACGAAATTAAAGGCTTCGCCCTTCGTCTACGACAATCCTTCCTACAGTTTGCGCCACCAGGCTAACTGGAATACATCCAAAGGCGGATATGGCGTTGATAGAATGAAAAAAACGGAGGAGGAAAAAAAAGGAACATGTATTAAATGCACTTTTTTCCCCACCTTCCAGTGGTTACCTTGATCCAGGCGACGACTGGCGAGATCCGTTCCGGCTTTGGTCACCCTCTAAACTGCGACGTGCCTGATATTAATGGGCGACGTTAAAGGCTCTATTTCTGTCGCATGTAGCCGGAATGTAAATTCTAGCCGCGGCTTCCCAGCTTTTTCTCGCTCTCTCTCTCTCGCTCTCTCTCTCTCTCTCTATCCGTCCTGACGTGTCCTGCCTTCTCAATGACACAGCCCTCTCTCGCTAGCAAGCAGCTAACCTTGTTAGATTAAATGAAACGAAGATTACGTCATTGAACCGAATATCAAAATATATATATATATATATGCCTAGTTCGGAAACTAGTTCTTTTTTTTTTTTTTTAGTTACGTGTGTCTGACGGTTTCATCGTTTGTTTGTTTTTTACGTGGCTCCCCCTTTTCTTTAAATCCTTTTTCTCCTGCCAGCTGACAGCGCCGCGTTTCCTCGCCTGTGCCGTCCTTCTCTCCTCAGAAATCCGCCGTAGCGAAATGACAGGGGGAGCCGTCGCGAGACACTTCCGCTTCCAGTCCCGCCCCCTCTCCTCGAGCCATGCCGCCATTGGCCGTGGGCCGCACGCCCGCTGACTCCGCCCGCCTCCGATTGGTCGGACCGCGGCTCACCGCGTCTGCCGTGTACTAATTTAGGACCGACGCGCAATGACGCGCCAGCCCTGTGAGGTCGCGCCGGCCGCTCGCACCGCCCTCACTCCTCCGGTCCTGCCTATTGAGGTCTGGGCAGAGGGAGCTTCATCGGAACACGTTGATCACGGGAGGAAGTCTTTACATTTCATTAAATTTCGTTCAGTACACCCCAATACGTCTAACTATACAATTCAGCCTAATGGTAAAGAATTCTCTATATCATGCTATGATTCCTGAGTGCAATGCCAGATGAAAGTGACGGCCATTGAAAAAAAAAAATGCACCTGCTGGTCCTTTTCCTCCCATTTTGGGCAAAAGGGATCAATCTCATTATCTCTAAGGCTGCAATTGATAGGTTAGAGTTGTGGTGTGTGTGTGTGGGAGGGGGGTGTCTAGGACAGCTGGGGCCACAGACAGAGATCTCATTAAACCAGCTCGCTGCTGTTATCCTTACGCTAAAATAGCGCCACTCCACCACCATCATCATCATCATCATCATTATTCCTACCCTGTGAGTCTCACTGTAACAAAATCAGATTAGCTGTGATGGCTTGCTAGCATGTGCTCACCCATGAATGCATGCATTTCTCATTATGTTAGACAGAATCAAATTAACATTTGATCTCTGTCAAAAGTTGTCAAAAAATACATGCAGTGATTGATACGTTCCAGAGAAAAGGAGAAATGTAGTTATTCTGGAAGCAACGGCATCCAGCCAGACAACATTCCCAAACTCGGCATATGATTTGCTCATTATTCACCCAACATCCACATGTCGTTTTAGCCACGAGAGCAAGTTTACAGTAATTGCACACTGCAATTTGATGGAGATGCTCGTTCCTCAACCTTTGTCTTGTAATTTCTGCTCCAAGTAGGTAAATAAGGTTGCCAAGATGTTTAATCATTCATTGTGACAAATATGGAACATGGGTAGCAGGGGACCATTTGATATTCAGAATTTGTCCCTCTACACACACACATCCATGCATACATCATACAGTTTGAAAGAGGCAGAGTGCAAGCACTGGATTACTGAGGCATATAACCAGTCAGACTGGCCTGATTTACTGAGACACCACCCCTTTCAACGATGCATAAGGCAAAACTAGAGAACAAGCTAAATTTAAGAATCAATTATTATAACCTAAGTTTACTCTATGGGTAAACGCTTAAAATTCTATATGCAGTAATGTGTGCTTGTCCAATGTATTCACCAATGCTGATCCTGGCCTGTGTAGTCTTGATATTTCTATTGCCAGAGAGCCAGCAAGATTATGAATAAAACATTCAAGCCATTAAAAAATTCATTACTTCTACCTAAGGCATAATTATGGAACGATTTCTCCTAGAGAGAGGAGAAACGGTCTGCAACAAAGCCACATTGTATTGAGTAATACAGTTATGTTGTGTAGCATGAAATATTTAACCAGTGTACACATTACAAACAAAGCTCTGAGGCCAGTACCCGCAACCAGAAGCCTGTTCCTTTAACCAACCGCCCCTGACTCCTCTGTGTGTGAGGGAAGAGGACGACCAGCAAAGATGGCGTTTCCGCAGAGTGGGTTCGCTCATGCACCATGCACACCACACACACACACAGAGAGACACAAATTATAGAGAGATTTTTCACAGAAGCATATAATGAACACAATCCTGAATACCACCAGACATGGACAAACTATAATTTTCTTTCTTTTTTTTTTTTTTAAGGTCCGGTTCCACACCCAATGACAGACACACGATACTATCTGGTGTTCTGTTTAAGGATGGTGTAATTGATGCCTGTGCTGTGGTCCTTGCCCAGCAGGCCAGGGCCTTTCACATTGTTCTCTGTGTATTTGTTTTGGCTTTCTCCCTGGGGATGAAATACTAATTAAGCCAAAGCAGTCCAAGCAAGGGCATATCTCACGCTCTGTAGAGAGGAATGCCGATGCCAAAAAGGCATTTCATTATTCCGCTGGGTACTGTAAGGAATAAATTACCATGGTGCAGCTGGATGTGTGCTTCGGTGCATGAGCAGGTGAATGATATGGCTTTTCTACTGTCCTGAAAACGTTTTTTTGTCTTTTTCTTCAGTGCAAAAAGTGTATCTGCAGCATCCACTAAAGCAGGAAATACTATCCTCTCTCTCTCTCATGCTCTCTATCTCTCTCTTCCTCCCTGATAATGCTGACTGGGCTGAAAGCTGCTGGTGCTGGATAGTAGAGTGCTGAGTCAGGGGGACCTGCACCCTCCCGCAGGCCGCTAGAGATGGGCCGAGTGCGGCCTCATCAATAATGTAAAGCCATACAACAATCTGCAAGTCCGGAGCAATTTCATTTCGGCAGAGGAAGAGGGTTTTAGGGCCCTTTGTTAAATCTATGAGCCAATGGGCAACCAGAACTCACAGCCAACCCACAAATAGTAAGTGGTTCCACAGTAGCTATTGATTAATGCTGTTGCCCATGTTATACACCTTCAGGTCATCCAGTATGTAATCCAGTATTATGTATGGCAAATATGGCACCGCAATGTAACAAATAAAAACATTATTTGATAAGGTGAGTCTTCAGAACTTACATAAATGAACTAAGAAAATAAAAAAAACTGCGTACAAGTTATCTGTCTCTTGGGGATGAGAAACTATCCACCTGGACTTTTTGTTGGTGTGTAACTATTTCTGAAACCAAGAAGAAAACGAAAAAAACATGCTACTTATTCAATCCTTGTGAAGATATTCATACACTGCTACTCCTGATTACTCCTACTATTCTGATTGGCTAATCTGTCATTCAGGAACATTCCTCGAGCGCTATATTTTATATATACACCTCCAACATATCCAACATTATGTTTATTCAACTATTGAACTATTTGAACATAGATGTTATCTGAATATATTGTAAGAATTGTCCACATGAGCTGCCATGTGTTGTGTTTTGTTTCTGCACAATGTAGGCCTATGTACAGAATATTTGGAAGAGAACACAACTGTACAATTTTACACTGTTCTTTATTATTTTGCTTTAGTCAATAGAGTTCCTCTTGGCCTTTTTTTTTTTTTTTTTACAGCAAAGCATGTTCCAGATGTTCTTTTGTTAGCTGGTTGTTTATTTCTTCAAACATCTTTTGTTGCAGCGGAAGCTACAAAGCAGACAGCGCAGGATCTCCCCGAGGCTCGACGCAGCCCTATTTCTTCTGCAACACTGTGGTGATTTTGTCAACACGTGGCATCTGCCATTTCTTCACCGTCAATAGGAAAGCAGATTCTTTCCAGAACTTAGAGAAAAAAATTGTTTTACAAGTAACAGTTAATTAGGCAAAAACCATGATGGCAAAACCTTCCAAATGGACACTCTTGATACGTCTTAAAACAAGCATACCCAAGCATACACAAGGGGCATTTTTTGGAAATAAATCAACCCAAACAAGTAAAAGCTAGCTTGCTGGCATGTCAGCTCTTTCTTGCTTGTTTTAATTTCTGACTTTTAATGTGAACTATTAGCTATGGCACAAAATGCTAATTTAGCTTTAGCTCCTGGGTTGCTCACTAGCTTTAGCTCCTGGGTTGCGCTCGCTAACAGATGTAATTAGCATGTAGCGCTGTTCACGTTAAAACATATGTTAGTGAGCGCAACCCAGGAGCTAAAGCTAAATTAGCGTGTAGCGCCGTAGCTAATAGTACATGTATTTTGTTCAGCGTTTGACCTTTTTATTATCAGCTCAGCTGAGCTGCTCTTTGAATTTCATTGATTTCCTATCACTGCTCCCATGGCCCCCATGTTATGTTGATTGACCCCCATCTTGCAGGGGCTGCAATCAGCTCGACTGATAGTTAGTCGGCCTGACTAAGGTGCGGTGTTCAGATTGGCAAGGTGCTTAAATCTCCCATGGACAGAAGACGCCCAGACCATTATGTGGAACCAGCAGGGGAATGATGGGACGCCAGGCATGCATATATTAACCCTCCGATAACCCAGCGTTCACCCTTTCTTCAGCCTCTTCTGGGATCAATACTGTGGAAAATCCATGTGAAGCCATTTAACATATTCTTTGATCATCACTAATTCTGTCCTCTGAAGAACCTTTTTCCCTGTTGATACTCCTGTGTTTGTGTCCTTTATTTGGAGTCAGTGGACAAATCTCTGGGAAAACTTTGTCTTCTAAGATACATAGAAACACTTTTGTTCATTTTGTACAATTTTTAATCAACTACCATAACTGTAGTTGAGCTAGCAATGGTCTCCTAATCCTCATTTCTCGTCACTGAACTAAATGCCTTTTCTTTCACCCTAAATCCATCTTTCACACGCTCCAGTTTCATATTAACTTGAAACAGATGGCACAATGCTGAATATCAGAATAGCAATCAGCAGCAGCACCGCCATCAAACATTCTGGGAGCTGCACCCGTCTCTGCAGCGAAGGGTCTCCTTTGATATGAAACCATCAGATCATCCCTGCACAACTATCCTGTGATGTCCCAACAGACCATATTCATCATTAAACCATGCCTCTTCCTTGCCTGCAGAACACACTATTTTATGGGAGTGCACCTGCCCCAGGGCTATAGAGGTTATTGAATTGATTGCCGTCACTCGCCATCAATAGATCTGAATCGACACATACGAGTGGACATAAAGCAAATCTGCTTGGCTTCACACACACACTAATTTTCATATGACAAAGATGCAACGCATGTATTATAACTATGTAACAAATCTGCTCCTACCATAAATATTACACCAGTACCCATTTATTTATTAAGTACTTCATGAAAATAATTTGAAAGTGATGGTCTAAGGTAGGGAAAGAAGTGAAATGTTCATCCCAGGCTTTCCTATTACTAAAAATAAAATTAAAAAGATAAAAATATAAGATCACACGATACTGCAGTACATAGAACTGATATCTGGGTTCTACCAGGTAGGTCAGTGAAAGTTCAGTGAAGTCCATACTAAATGGTTTCTTGTCAGTCAGGTGATGCACAGTTGTAGGTCAGTGCTGCATCTTTATGGATTCTGCTGTAATATTTCAGGTCAGTTGCACACCCCCAAAAAGGCATTTTGAATGGTAGAACCAGTTGGGATTGAGTGGACCAGGGGAATACAGAGTTATGTGCGATATTTCTCCTATGTGGAGAAAACATCCTCTGTCCTAGTTTCCATGACTAGAGCACAGCATGTGGGTGTCATCACTGAAGATTGTGAGAGGGACAGAACCTATATGCAACATTGGAAACTCTACCATGTCTGAGCCAACCATGCACAGTGGGCATCTGTGCATGTTCTATTCGAACAGCTTTCTGTGTGGGTTGAAAGCTTAACTGTCCGCAACTATGGGCCCCATGCACCTTACACAAAATTCTATAATCTTTCTCACATACACACACAGACACACACAAACACTCACAATACAAATATAAACCCTTAGGTAGCCAGACTGGCCTATTAGGATAGCCATTACAAGGCATACAGAATGGGAAAAAATATATGTATCTTTTAAATATATAATTAACTATTTCAACTGAAATAACTACATTTAAGTAATAATGCAAAAATAAAATAGCAATAGCAACCATTCTTGTGCATCCATGAGCAACATATTTAATGTATACAGAGGATGAATTGATTGATTGATCTTTATTATAAAGCACAATGAACAAGGCCGCCTGAAGCTCACAACACAGAACGAATAGACACAGTGATATCCGAGGGTCTCCATTTTCAGGGAGCAGCAGATCTCCTGCCTGCAGCCTGACTCATGCTTCACCTCTGCAGGTCTGAAGGGCAGCAGAGTGCAATCCATACAAACACAGAGGAGCCATGGTGTATCTCACGCTGCCCGGCACAACACGATACACGCATTAAAACAAACACAGGGGCTGTAAGATGACTGCTGTGAGGGTTCTCCCTTCCCGTTCTTTCTTTCCCTCCCCATTGGCATGTTCACACACACACACATGCACACACTCCTCCCGACACCCTACTGGAGCCTTTTAGAGAAGTGGAAGAGAATACTTAAGTGTTGCAGAGAGAAGGGAGGGAGACAGGAAGGGGGGGATAGAAGACGAGAGGGAATATGCACTATTTTCACACACCCACTCAGCAGGGTGCAGCGAGATCGCTCCGATGCACAATTAAATCACAACGCAACACAAAACCCAAAACACAGCCCTCTGCCAAACCTTCTCCCCTTTCTCGCCCTCCTTTCTCTATTTTTCCCTATCAGGCTGAGGGGGAAGAGGACGTTTGAAGGCTCTCTCGTTTCACTCCGCTTGCATCACAGCTCCCCTCCGTTCCTCGGATGGGGGACTGGGGTGGGGGCATCACCTTATCCCATGATGCCCTGCAAAACGATGCCCTAATTAGCTATTGGACGGGAACATGTCAGAGGCCCGTGGCTCCCTAAAAAAAAAAATCCATCAGGGTCCTAATTTGCACTCAGGTACATACATCTCCCTCTCCCCTGCTTGACCCTGGAATGTTGTTTTCCGTCGTCACCGCCGCATCGATGCATTATACCTCAGTCTGGGTAATTTGGCTCTTCCAATATAATAACTGCTTCCTGTCACGTCTGCGGGCCTGAAGACGGCCGACGGAAGTCAAAGGGGAAAGATACAGGACCTCAGCTTCCCTGGCCCAATTTCTCAGGGCCCCCGAAGGGGAGAATCTGCACCGTCACGGCACAACAACAGAGCCGTTTTTTTGTGCCCCGGGTTTGGCTGTGGCCTGAGGGTGTACAGTGTCAGGCGCTGGACAGAATTTTCCCCTGTCAGGACACGGCCCCCAGGTTCGCACCCTGTCAGATGACGGCCAAAACAGATCTTTTCTGTTGAGAATCGGCATAAAACGGCCTTTTATTCTGTGGGAAGAGCAACCGAGTGAGTTTGCGATGGTGTTAGTTTGGGTTCCACGGTTCCCCTGTTTGGACGTGGCATCCAGAGACCCCGGTGCCGTGCACGCGTGCAGCATTTTCACTTTCTGTTTGCCGTCCCCCACCGCACAGAATAAACAATACATTACAGCTCAGCGGGAGCCCGAGAAAGCAGTAATTACCATGACAACATTACGGAGCAGTGTAACGTGTGTGTGTGAGTGTGTGTGTGTACGTGTGCACGTGTGTGTGAGATTTGACGGTCTCAGCTGACGTGAGTCACCGCGGAATCATCATCATCATCGCTTTCGCCAGCGCTCTGCTGAGACACAAGAAGACTTCTCTGGGCTGTGTGTCTGTGTGTGTCTGTGTGTGTTTGTGTGTGTGTCAGGGTGGGTTGAGCAAGTGTGTGCAATGGTGGAACATCATTCTCCATGGCAACAGCAATGATGGCACTGCGAGCCGAACATAAAGGCTGCAGGGGAGACGTGTGGCACGAGGGACAGAGGACTGGGATGGAGAGATAGAGAGATAGACAGATGGAGGGAGGGAGAAAAGGATGGAGAGATAAGTGGGTCATTCAGGAAGAGGCCCGGAAGACCTTGACCACGTCAGTGTCCATCATTTAACATGGACTGAGTCTCACGCTAACTCCATATCATACGAAGCAAAGTAAAAATCAAGACAAAAATCAATGCGAAGGCCGCAGAGAGAAGCCGCCACGTCCGCAGTGGCTTCAGTACATTAGAGTGTGACATTCTGGAGCGTGTAGTAGACACGGCAGTGGTGGTGCAGTGAGATGTGTGAAACAGATGGGGTGTGGGATAGGTCACATCTGGCATTGGGGGAGAGAGAGAGAGCGAGAGTAGGGGGGGAGGGACCGAGGACTACACTTTCAGACCAGTTCTAAAGGATGAATGAATGCGGAATAACGTTCCGTCTCCAGTGCTGTGTACCTGAACATCTCAGGCACCGAAGGACTCGAATGTGACGCATTAAACTGGAAAAGAATGCACAGAGCTGTGAGATGAAGAGAAACCAAAGAGACAGGGAGAGAAGGGAGAGCGGGCGAGAGACGGAGACACAGAGACAGGGCCTGCAGTTTCATGTGATTCTCATGCTCTTGTGACTGGATTAAGAACAATGAGTTCCATACAGATGCAGTGCAACCCCGGGAAGTGTGTGTGTTTCAGCTCGGCCCTCAGACGCACAAACAGAAGCACACACACTTTTACACTTGTAGCATACCAATACCGGCATACACAAAACACACACTTATAGAAACAATACACATTTAAACACACACACACACACACACACACACACCGAAGTATTGCATTCAGACACACACTGGCACAACTCACACAAATATGTGATACAGTGTAGATATTTAAAAACACAAACATGTACCGTACATACACACTCCCTTACACATACAGTTCATACATCCTTAAAAGAATGCAATTATGTACACCCTCATTTTCACTCACCAAAGCACTGTACAGGGTGGGCCATTTATATGGATACACCTTAATAAAATGGGAATGGTTGGTGACATTGTAAATAACTCATGAAAGAATAAAGTTACGTTAAAACCAAGCACACCATTGTTTTTCTTGTGCAATAACCAATAAATTTGATGTGTCACATGACCCTCTTCCTATTGAAAAAACAAAAGTTGGATCCAATGGCCGACTTCAAAATGGCCACTATGGTCACCACCCATCTTGAAAAGTTTGCCCCCTCACATATACTAATGTGCCACAAACAGGACGTTAATATCACCAACCATTCCCGTTTTATTAAGGTGTATCCATATAAATGGCCCACCCTGTATATTCCTTCATACACATTCACAAAAACATGTATGTATTTACACGTATTTACACAATCAAATGGACTAAAGCCTTGGGGTTTGGGTCGATTTGCTGCAGATTAACACAATCCTACTCTCTAGATTGAATAGAAAATGAAATGCCTCCCCTCCCCTTTTGCCCCAAAATTACCCAGAAGCAGCGCTTGTGTGTAAAGGGCTGTCGCCATGGCTTGCTCCAAATGCTTACGTAATACCGGTGGCAAAGGAGACGACCTGCCAATGATGACCTTTGCCGCACATTCAGAGAGCGAGCTTTACAGCGCAGTGACCGAGCCGCTGCCTGGTTACCATCACCACGGATACGGCAGGGATCTCCAGGTTAAGCAAGCCCCTATTACGTGTCATTGGTGGCAGCACTCCCAACTAATCCCACAAAACGTACACAAACACACCCGGTCGGGCGCACACACTCTCACACACACAGACACAGCACCGGCTCACCTGTCACTCACACACACACACACACACAGCATCACCTCGCTTTTTAAGCGGCAGCGTGCAAATTTCACGACGGCGTTCTCGCAGAGCAAAGGAGGCAGCTGCTGTTTACGGCCGCTGTTTATTTTCCACGGCAGCTGGGAGAGTCAGCGTGCAGCACGCCGCGAACGAGGCGGTGATTGATTAAGCGCGATGGCGTGCTCAAAACCTTGTCCTTGTCCTTCACTTCCTGTATGCTGCCTCCAAGCGTTCGCCGCGTCCCCCGAACCCACGGCCAGTCGGCGTCTGCACATGCCCAACGCGTGTGATCTGGCCTCTCAGCCTCTCAGGGCTAGCGCTGGTCTTGCCAGCTAATCTGGCTGAACATCAGCCATTCCCAATCTGGGCCTAGCACACATAGCTGTACATTTGCCTGGATGTTTCCCCCTTTTCTTAAATGTTTTTTAATCCCCGAGCCGGGTCATTCGGCGCCGTTACGGTGCAAAGCTGCCGCCTGCCCCTCTAATACGCCTCCCTGCTCTGCCGGGCTGCTGGGGAAAGGGTTATGCCACTGCTGGGAAACAGCATGTTCTTTCAGAGCCTGTGACCTCTGGAGAAGGAACAGCATGTACTTTGTGTCAGTCTCTTTGTTCAGTGGGAAATTTGGGGGAAGGGTTATGTAAGGAAGATCACACGTCTCCTGACAGCTTGAACGCTGACGATAATCTGACCATCATCTGCCTATGGCCGCCCGTTTCCTAAAGCCGGGCCTGTCTGCAATGTGCGTTATACACACGTTACGCACATGCACATGCACCGACTACCTTTTTTTTCGTCAAAAATATAACAATGGAACCTCAGACTGACCGAGTAAGTCAAGTGATGTGGACGTGTGTGTGTGTGTAACACAGCTGGTCACATAAAGGCAAAAGGTTTCCATTGCTTGTTAGCGCTTCCTCTTCTGTTTCAGTCATATTTACACTGCAGCAGACAGTGAAAGGCACGTCTCATCACAACGGGGATAATGAGAACAGGGCACCTGCAGAGTGCTGACGTGACTGTGTGTGGCACACGGAGGAGGGGCGTCTTATGCGTGCCTGTCTGCATGCGAGGACGGAGGTGGTTTCACTCTTCAGGCCGTGTTTAACGGCGCTATGCGCAATGCAAATGAATTTTGTCACGGGAGGGGTGTTACGTCACCAGAGTCGTGGCAAGCACTCAGGGGTCTTTGGAAATTAATGCAAGAGAACGAGAAAAAAACGCTTGCCAAAAACTACACCAGAACCCAACATAAAACCTTTTACCTAATACCATTACCATGTGTGCTTCCATGTGACAATCAACCAGCATGCATCCTTATTTCAAGCGTATACGACATATTAGGATATTTTAATTTATCCATATCTTTTTAAACGCAAGCATGTCATTGCAGATTTGCTAGAATTTTGGTTTTTCTGGTTTTCTGGTTTTTTTAGGTATGTAAAATTACATAAGAGGCACCTTTTTAAAAGGTTCAGACATTTTCTTGGAATCACTTGTACTCTGAGTAAAATAAATTGTAGTCTATGGAAAAAATGTATACAGACGAGCAACGTGCACTGGATGTGGTGCTGGCAAATGTGTGCCTTTCATGCCTTTAAATTGACCTTTCCTGTGAACGCCTCATGATGGTGGAGCGTGAATGTCAGCTTGTGGAGAGTGAAGTGATGTCCACGTGAAATATGTGCATGGGCATGGGGGATGGTCAGTTTACACGTATGTAGGTCATAAGGTGTGTCATGCACTTGAGGAGAGGCTCAACAGGAGAGGAGGATCAGTGCACTAGGTGCCATGGCAACCCTCCTCAGACAACCAAAACACATAGAGTTCACAGCCCCCAAATTCTACTCATATTACTCTCCTCCAAGAACAAAATAAATCCACAGGAATCCATAATCCGACCTTGTCCTTAATCTTATATTCTGACCCCTACCTTTCATCCAGTACCTGCATGTCATATTAGTTCTCTGAAATTACACTATAGCCACTTCTTCTTGTAAATTCTGCTCTTATTCTGGATTTATATGCACGATAACCCAGAGAAAGGCTGTCCAAGTTCATATCTTTCCTAATTCTTTTCGTAAGAATTAAGCCTCGCTGGGGTGAGGTAAAGCACGGTGCAACAGTAAAACTCTTGGACGCGTGGAGATACATCTCATTAACGCTCGGATCTGTGTGTTGTTCAGAGATAAATAAAGAGAAAGGCAGGGAGAGTAAGAGCCACTGGGACCTTGTTAGAATGGAATATTCGTGACTAGAGTGTCCGTTAGAAGTTCCTCTTGTAAGTCGCTTTGGATAAAAGCGTCTGCAAAATAAAGTAAAGTAAAGTAAAGTAAAGCATTTTCTAAAAGAGATTTTTACATTTGTTGAGTAAGAACACCGATACTTAGTGAGGTGCGTCCCCGTTTCCTTAGGCTATGCCTTGCTCTGGGAAAAAGTGAATGCGGCAAAGCACTCGTAGTTTGGTGACCTACAAAGTAATTCGTAAGTAGGCTGATGGGAAGGTGTGGGGCACTCTTCCGTGCTTCAGCTCGCTTGGCTTCACCCATGGTATGCCTTATGTCTGTAGAGAAGTGGATAGAATCGCAATTCCCAGTGCTAATGTGCTCCCATCTA
This sequence comes from Denticeps clupeoides, assembly GCF_900700375.1. Classification (NCBI taxonomy): domain Eukaryota; kingdom Metazoa; phylum Chordata; class Actinopteri; order Clupeiformes; family Denticipitidae; genus Denticeps; species Denticeps clupeoides. Next base: position 20,451,114 of record NC_041712.1, read on the forward strand.
AAAGAAATGCCTACGGATAGCATATGTAGCCTTTAGCGGTTTTGGAGACTGGAGACTGGTTTTGCTGGACATTTTAGACATTGCCACCCCACACAAGCTGAAATATGATTCTCTCAGGTCATTATTGGCTATAACCATCCTCATTTAAAATGACAATGTAGACATCTACTCAAATATAAATGCAAAGAAATATGATTTGTCCCTTATGTACAGTTGACATTTTTGTATGTACATGTAGGCTCTCTAACTATATTACATGTGGTACCATTGGCTAGTTTTTTTAACTTGTTGGTAGTTTTAGCACATAACCTGCACCGTGTTGCACAAGACTGAGTCACAGTCATGATTAACCCCCACCCTCCTTTCAAGCTCCAATCCTGATTGGCTGTTGTTGACATGGGCCGTGTGGGTGTGTGTTAGTGCCCTGGCTGTGAGCTTCTGTGTGTGTGTGTGTGTGTGCAGGCCCAGCTTGCCTTGCAAGTCCTAATTGATTGGGACAGATAAGTTCCAGTAATTCAGCTGATGAAGCCTTTCGCTCGCGGAGCTGGCAGAGGATGAACGGTCCGCAGCTCCGATTGGTCTGCCCGGACAGCCGGAGGTGGGGGAGATGGCGGCTGTTTTGTTTGGCTTTTTTCCCCCTGCTGGCAAAGTGCTGATACAGGCTATTTCGCATTCCAGAGTAGAGCCTACAGTTCACTGAACTCATAAACACACGTGGCAGCTCCACCCAGCCCTAAAGCTGTGTGTGTGTGTGTGTGTGTGTGTGTGTGTGTGTGTGTGTGTGTGTGTGTGTGTGTGTGAAAGAGAGAGAGAGTGTGTGTTTCAGCCTCTCACGCCCAGACCTAAAAAGTACAAATGAAAAAACGAGGGCATAATAGCAGGATCAATTATTGTGGTGTCCGCTGTGAAACATGATGTAATGTACCGCTTAAGTTCAAAATGGCCCTGTTGCTACGACTAAGTACCCACATGACTGCGGTTTTACTTTATTGTGCAAAATTGGGTGTGTGCGCAGTGTGTTTGAGGGGTGTCTCCCAAATCACACAGACACATATCCTAAGGCCAACATCCTTTTTCCTTGCCTGGTCATGTGAGTGAGTGAATCTTGAGCAGTTAAGTGGCAGCAGGGTGTGTGTGCGAGTGTGTGTTGGCCCAAAGACGATCACGTGAGCAGGGTTTATGACCCAGGTTCTGTTAAACAGCATTCTGCGTGGTATCTGAGAAAACTATTAGCGTTCGGCCAGATTAGGGGGCAGTCCACAACACGTGGGCGGGGGAGACCTTAACCTTTACACTTAATTTACACACAAATAAGCATCAGACCACTCAACAGTGTGTGTGTGTGTGTGTGTGTGTGCAACTCACAGCTGGAGATAAATGGCTAGTTTCGCTCTACAGGCACATCTGTCACTTTGTGTTTACGTGTCGGAGGAGGACGGGGGAGAAAGTGATAAGGCTACAGAAATAAAACCAAAAGGAAAATAAACAGGAAAAAAAAGTGTGCACCTCAACAGAATTACAACACAAATGTCTCGCCTCACACACTCATGCATGTGTTTTTTTTTTGCTGGTCATGGTGGAAGTCCCGTTTGAGAAGGGACTCTTCTTTTGATTAAACGTTCCAGGAAAAGCAATATGTTCTGTTTAGATCCATGTACTGTAAAGCAGGAGTTTGTCACCACATAAAATTATGGGACATAATTACCATTCAGCCAAATTTGAATGATCTGAAAAAATCCCTGCGTTTAAAAATAAAATAAAAAATAAACAGAGAGGCGCGTCTGCCGATGATGGCTCTGAGACCACATCACTTTCTCAAGTGTCAGTTACAACTACATGCAAAGCACCGTGCCCACACACTGCTCCCCGGGCTCCTGTCATGGCTGCCCACGGCTCACTAAGGGTGATGGTTAAATGCAGAGGACACATTTTACTGTGTGCACCGTGTGCTGTGCTGCTCTGTATCACAATGACAATCACTTCACTTCATCTACAATTCCTTTGTGTGAGAAAATGAAACAACCCATATTATTTCTCTTTATTTTAGACAGAGTTTAGAATAGATGAAACATGCTTGTCTTAGATGCGCTGGCCTATCCTAATTGGTGCTATGGCAATGAAGCATTAGGGGGCGCCGTTGAGATCCTTGGCCACACCCAGGTCCAAGCTTTTGCACCCAATTACGTTACTAGACAAGTATGCCATGCATGATATTGGTACCAAAACTGGATAAATAATAAAAAGCTTTATGGATACGATAGGGAGGGTACAATTTGACTCGGGACCAAGAGAACAATGAACTACCTGACAGTTAATCTTACTCTTCTGCAACAACCAACCAAATTTTACTCAGAGGTGGGTGTGGGTGGTGTTTCTTGCCTTCCATTGGTCTGGTAACTTCTTGTCATTGTCATATGGGAAATTCTAACAAGGACACCAATCTGGGTAGATGACGACATAGCTAACTAGCAAACTATGATTGGAATTGTGATTTGTGATGGACTGGGACAATCAGAAGCAGTGAAAGTGAAAGTGAAGTGAAAGTGAAGTGATTGTCACATGTGATACACAGCAGCACACGGTGCACACAGTGAAATTTGTCCTCTGCATTTAACCCATCACCCTGAGTGAGCAGTGGGCAGCCATGACAAGCGCCCGGGGAGCAGTGTGTGGGGACGGTGCTTTGCTCAGTGACACCTCAGTGGCACCTTGGCGGCTCGGGATTCGAACCGGCAACCTTCTAATTACGGGGCCGCTTCCTTAACCGCTAGGCCACCACTGCCTGAGAAGGGTTGTGTGCATCACCAAGTTATGACAAAAAAAATCAAGAAAACAAAGGTGATGAAATTTTTTTACTGATTTAACTGTACAGTGCAGTACTAAACACAGACTTTTTTTTGCACAGACTTTAAAAGAGAAGATATGACTAAGAAAGATATGAGTAGAACAATTGTAAAAGCACACTGTGTAGTCAAAGTGGACAAAACACACACACACAAACACTCATTACACCATCATGAGAATCTCACAATCTGGGCTGAGTTTTTAGACACACACACACACACACAGTTAGCACGAACTTGCTCAAGAACCAATCCATCTCATCCACGGCCCAAGCGTTTCTCAGGAGGGCTCACTCGGACTAACACGCAGGGCTCTGGCGTGTCTTAATTAGTGCTGGTTTAATTCGATTTTCACACAGGAAGTGTGGGGTGGGCAGGCGGGAGCGTAAGAGAGCCGTTGTTGCATTGGCCAGATGAAGGGGTGTTACAATTGTGTTTTGCTATGGCCAAGTGATGTGGTGTGTGTGCGCGTGTGGGTGTCAGTGTGCTTTGGCCCACCGTGGGGTTGCTGGCTGGTGGGTTTCGCTTTGGCTCAGTGTAGGGCTGAAGGTGCCAGAGCATGTTTATTCACACAGGCTTAGGATCAGGGGACAACAATATGTGGCTCTCTTTTTTCCCTCCCAAATCACACGCGGCAGTAGTGTGATACTTGTGGGTACGGACACACACATGCACATAAACAAAAGCACATACTTGTTTCTTAATCTGTTTAAAGGGCCCATGGTAATAAACAATTAAACAAGCTACAGTAAATGTGTAATTATCTGAGGACCAGCAAAGTTCCAGGTTTAGTTCCAATGTGGTCCTATAAGCATACCCACATCCACACACACACACACATACATGTTGAAATGAAGGAATGAATGGATATTCCAGCTACAGTTGTGGATTAGGTTGGGACCACTAGCTTTCCACAGGTCACCAAACACAATAAAGCACACTCTCACGCACACACACACATTTACATTTTTATACATTTACATTTACAGCATTTACCATACACCCTTATCCAGAGCGACTTACAATCAGTAGTTACAGGGACAGTCCCCCCCTGGAGCAACTCAGGGTTAAGTGTCTTGCTCAGGGACACAATGGTAGTAAGTGAGATTTGAACCTGGGTCTTCTGGTTCATAGGCGAGTGTGTTACCCACTAGGCTACTACCACACACACACAGGAACGTCATTTGTTGTGCATGTTCATGATACTTTTTAACTCCACCAGGTACAGGAACTAAGCGCAGTGTAAGAAAACACAGGTGAAAGACCAGTTTTCCCAGGGTAACATCCAGGCTTTGAAGAAATGCGAGTCCGAGGGATCCAGTGTTTATATTTGTCCTCAAGGGCTCTCCTTGCTGCGTGACGCCACAAGGACGGGACCGTGATCCCTTGTGCTAAAGCCGAGTTTCTTCAGGGCAGGATGCACCACTGGCTGAGCAATCACTCGAGAGCCTGGCCTGAAACTCCCCTCAGGAAACTGGGAGACCTGGACGATTATGCGGAAAACACACACGGTCACATAAAAGTAGATGAGGCCTTGTAAATGCCCTTTGACCCGCCTCAGCTGAAGGGATGGATCATTGCTTGCTGCTGGCACCTCCCCCGGTAAGGCGATACTGGCAGTAAAAGGGTTCCTTCCTGTCAAATAGAAGAACCTCTTGTAATAGATCATCACCACATACACAAACAGATCCAAATAATGGAGAATGCTTTAACGCAGTCCGTCCAAACTGGAGTTAAGCTCAACAATCTTCAGGCACAGAAGCGAACAGAAGCGAAAGTTCATTTTTCAGTGTGATGTTGACCCCTAAAACTGAGTAAAAATCTGCAGTAAAAAAACAGGTTCGTTATCAAAGCAATAATAAATAAGTATAGCAATATGAATCGGTGATAGTAGCCCAGTGGGTAACACACCTGTCTATGAGCCAGACCACAAAGTCACAGGTTCAAACCCCCACTTACTACCGTTGTATCCCTGTCGCTCTGTAATTTAAATGCTCATACTGCATCTTCAAGTGGAAGGGACATTGCTATGATGTGCTATGTTTCTAGTGTTCTGGCAGGGCTGTTTTTTATGTAATGCCTGGAATGGCCTGACTTCAGAATCAGTTGGACTGTGCAGAATGTGGCTGTTCGTACATACACACACACACACATACACGTCCGCGCATGCGCACAAACGCCTGCTGCTGCCGCCGCTCGCCGGCACCATTAGAGCCAGCCTCCCATTATGGCAATCACTTACACACGATATTGATTTCGCTCCAGGTCTGACTCATCCTCTCTGGCTGGAGAGATGTTAGATCCCCGATATCGATTTTCACCGTGGAAACTGCTGTCTGCCATTACTCCACTCGTTTCTTTTTTTCTCTCAGTTGTTTTTTTTTTCTCTTCATTCGTGGTTCAGTTGGTTTGGTATCTGAGAGAAGCTGAGCTGAGCGCTGAATGGATAGGGAGTGAGCGTTCTGAGCACCTCCGGACCACTTCTCTTCTTCATACACACACACACACACACGTCTGAATTCAGTAAACCACCCTAATGAATAATATATCAACATGCCCATGTGCCTGATACCAAATATCAGGACCGCTGCCTCTTTAGCATCGCAGTACGGAGAGTCTTCTCCTAGCAACGTGATTCACCAGCAGCCCTGACAGCCGGAGATGCTCAGAATCTGCTCAAAAAATGTAAGCACATTGCAGGTTGCGCGTGAAAACTGCAGCCAGAACCAAATAAAAGCTCATGTTGCCATTTTGAGATTGGTTTTTAGATGGCCTTAAATCTCTGAATGGATTAGATCCAAAATGTAAAAAATGAACAAGTTAACATCTCCAGAGGTTCATTAGCGTTGGCTGACATTCCTATGGCTGCACCACAGAACACAAAAACACAAAAATTTGAACAACAGACTATAATTTTTACTCCATAAACAATTTTCTTCATAGCGCTTGAGCAATATTCCTCTTTTACTGTATACATTTTGTGCTGCAGTGTTTTTGGTTCAATTATGTATTTAAAATTGTATGTAACCAAATATTAAATATATTTAATAAATATATTTGCTATGCTACTATTATGATTACTACTACTGGCAATAACGATAAGAAGAAGAAGAAGAAGAAGTAGAAGAGAGCTTTAATCTCTGTGTGGCACCTACAGCATCTTTATATGGGGGCTGGATAGAAAAAAATGTTTCCATGGCAGCTGCATCCATTTCTCCCACAAACATCCTACAGCTTTATCAACAGCCCTTCACAATGGGGCCGCAGCCGCAGAGGACGTTACATTACCTACAAACATCCACCTCCACCGAATTGCCTACACAGACACACAAGACCAGATACGGTGCAGATGGCCTTACCCACGCACACACAATGGCCTGATCATTCTGACGCATCGCCACTGCAGATGTGCCAGACTATTGTCCTTACTAGAGCAAAAGTTACATATACTGATATTTAAAGTTAGTTATCATGTTTTGGGATAAATATCATTATTACTGTCTTGTACCAATAAATAATCAATATTATGGGTCCCTAATCCAATAAATACCTCTGCGTTGGCCTTGTGTCTCCGGAATAACATGTACATTGATTCATTAGATACAGTAGAGAGAAATATTTTGCAATATCTTGTGTTGTTATGTTTATGGTTGGCAACATCGATTAGCCACAAGGTTAGCGATGACAGACAACCTTGTGCAGACATTTCACAGGACCCCTGTGGGAAAAGGGCTTTTTGCAAAAATAAATATTTCAGTAAAAAAGCAGAGGCATGTATTTTTGATGAGCAGGATTAAGACATGCTATGTGTTATGTACAGACATATGAGATTAAATGAAAGGAAGAGAGATTTGAGGCATGCTGTGAACTGATATTATTTGTGTGTTTTGCTATATGAATCGCCATATATACAGAGAGTGAAGTACATATGGACAGGATCATATTAGAAAAGCAGATTTGAGGGTTTCTACCCAAAAGGATGCATCTAATATCTCTCCATACAGGCATTAATGCAGAGCCACCGTATGACTACAGATTGGCTCACAGTTTGGTGGGATTAAGACAGTAAATGGCTGAGGGGACCAATGGTGTCAACGCGTGCCGGGGAGTGGCAGAGACGGCAACCAATCCGCGCCAACAGAGCTGGAACCAGCTGGTGCCTCCACCCCCCACCTCTCATCTGAGAAGATGCTCGCTCTGATGCGTACGCCCCTGTCAAAGCGAGACGCGAGCCTGCCGGCACGCAGGCAGCGCTGATAAAATCAAATACTTCCCCGGAGGAAAGTGAAATGTCTCAATCCGGCGCTCTGCTTTCTCTCGACCCTCTTCCTTTCGCTCTCTCTCTCTCTCTCTCCTGCAGAATGCATCTGCATTCTGAGTGCGTGTTTGGAGAGGAGAGGAGAGGAGAGGGACACTGGTCGACAGAAGGAGAGGCAGATGCTTGTTCCTCAGATGCCTGGAAGGGAATAATTACCCTGATGATGTTCACAGTTAGAGGCACAAAGACCCGGGGAGGACACCGTGATTAGGGGAATACCCTCACCAGCAGATAGAGAGATGGAGAGAAGAGAGGGAGATCTGTAGTGAGTGGGCGGAAAAGGCGTTTTTTTTTTTTCCTCTCCCTCCTCGAGTTCTCCTCCTCTTCCCTCTCCACCTCCCAACCTCCCTCTCTGCGTGTGTCGTGAGAAAGAGAAGCTCACTCTCATCTTTAAAGATGCATGAGGTCACGACTGCAGTCTGCAGCTGCATTTTCCATAGAATCCACACCACACACACACACACACACACACACACACACACACACGTCCTCTGCGGTGTCCGTGAATGGCAGCCAGGCAGGTTCTCATGTTATTCTTTACAGTGACACAGCAGTGAAAAAGGCTCAATCCAAGGCTGCCCAGTCATTTCCAATAGCTAAATTTAGTGGTGCCCCATGGAACCATGGGATTTAAAGACAGGTATCCATCTCATTATTATATGTCTTAGTAGATTTTTGGTAATAAAGAAAATACTGTATCAATAATATATTGTTAGATTGGCCAAGATATTGTAATATGACAATATTGTAAATTTTGTGATTCAGGACAAATTGCATGACAGTTGCTTAAGATATTTGCTTCTCTTTTTTCACATTACAATCTTGTTGTTAGAATAGTATATAGCTCTGTGTGTATATATAGTATAAAATGTCTACATCCTTGAAAGTTCTGGGTGCGTAGAGAGTTAAAGGTCTTTGTGTGTGTGTATGTGTGTGAGTAAGTGAGTGAGTGATGGTCACAGCTCTCTGGCAACCTATTTATAGCCCTTCAGTGCAGAAAGGTCTGATGGGACATGGCTCATTCTCTCTGTCACCCGGTCCCCACAAACACACGTGCCCATGGCTACGCTGCAGCAGGGCGCACTGCTCTTTTACACAGACAGATGTACAAAGATAGGTGTCCGTAAATAGAAAGCTCTAATGGTGCGCTGCAGCAGGTCCTGCGTGATGCTTGTCTGTTCCTGGCAGCTGATGAGGCTCTGCCATACGGCTCCCTGCTCCGGGGTCCTGTGCTCAGCCTCTGCAGATACCCCGAGGAGCCCTCAGATTTGCTGCGTAACCCCACCCCAACCCCCCCCCCCCCCCCCCCCCCCCCCCCCCGCAAAAAAAAAAATCCCAGCATGCCTCAGCAAACACCCACACTCATCAGTTAATGGGACACGCTCTCATTACATACCAAACAGCATCGCCAAAACATCCCAAAATCTGTTACATCTTGCATAAGTTATGTGTCTGTGTGTGTGTTGACTTGTTCTGTGAGGCTTGTTCAGGTTCCAGTAGAAACACATTATTGGTCTGAACGTGCCCACACTGCTTAAAATATGTGTTGAAATATGTGGATGTACAAAATGTGCAGCTGTATGTAGGATCTTGCTGAAATACACTGACCCTACACAAACATAAGAATAAATGTGGAAATGTTACTATATTGCACTGTTTATTTACTAATTTATTTATTTTTCTTGGTTACAAATAATAATGTAAGGTCTACCTTCAGGGTAGGGCCCAGTTAAGTTTTTGTTATACACACTTAATATCCAGTTGGCACAAGTCTGTAATAATACTGCACAGCCTATTCTAGGTTTGTATTGAACAGCCCAGCAGGCTGATTACAGCAGTTTTCAATCCCTTCTCTCACTTGGTCATAAAATTTCTGATGAATCCCCATAAATGCAGTAAGCCTTTAATGCAGTAAAGCCCGTATACAGCGCATCTGCAGTAAAATACACATTTACATTTCTCTTCAGTGCATCTGTGTGTGTGCGTGTGTGTAGAGATAGATGAGGGTTACCAGCAATCCCTGCTCTGAGCACACACACGCTTTGCAGTAATAGGCAGCTTGAACCCATTATCGCCCTCCAGTGGTCACTCCTCTAGTGTATCTCCCTTCCCAGCACTGCTGCAGCTACTGATCTCCAGCTGGGCGAATGTGGAGCAGGAAAGAGACCACACCAACCTGGCAACATGTATTTCACAATTCCCTTTTCTCAGCCTCCATTTTTCATCCCTCGCATCATTTGCATAATTGGGGACTAACCGGCATTAAATAAAGTGATGCGGCTGCCAGGCAACAGCAGAACCCTGCGGAAGTTTCAGAAACAGCTGTGCATTGACTTCTAGAATAATAGCAAGCAGGAACACACTCGTCACACACATGCACACACATACTCTAAGAAACAAATACATAAGAGGCCAGAGGATGGATTATATTGTGTTTATTGTGCTACAATATTCCCTTTAGAGGGAATAGTTTCTCTCAAAAGAGTGTTTTCATTGTGTGAGTATGGGTGGGTGGGTACGACAAACCACCTTATTGTCACCTGTCTTGCTTTCAGATTAAAAGAGAAAAATAGGCGAAGCTGTACCCTCTACTGTGTGAATGTGTCAATTCTCTAGACGTTATCAGTCTGGGATGAGAGGCGCACCTCAAAACACTCCAGAGGTGCACCGTCTCACTCGAGACCTCGGCATTAAGGCCCACGTTTCGACCGATTCTGTGCCGCTGCAGGGGAAAAACAAACACACATGATTCTCCAAAGGCCCGGGTAAATCATCACACCCAATTCAGACCCTCTCACATCACTGGGACTGGGCCATCTTGAAAAAGGCAATAAAAGCGTGTGCTGCCGAATGAGCGTAAATTTAACTGCGGCCGCTCTAGTGTGTCATGCTACCCGGCTGTAATGAGTCCCTGGTGAGTCCAGGCAGGAATTTTTTATTATTCTCTGCCTTAACACGACCACTTAAATAGCTCAAATTTAAATACATCAGTGAGCGCTCCCTTAATCTCACAGAGGGAGGGGGAATTTGGATGGCAATGACTTGTTCTGGAAAAAAGTAGAAATGCCCTTGTAGGTCACACAAAATTAGCACGTTGCACAGGCGTCTCCTGGCAAATTTATTGCCATTTGGAAGGGTCCGTGTGACCCCAGGAAGGAAAAGGCACCCAGGGGAGAAGAAAACCTATCGCTCCCTAACTCAGCCGTCTACATCTGTAATGAATGAGTCAATCTTACACAACCAAAAAAAACGGTGACTGCGGGGGCCGAGATGCGTACACATTCACTAAATACAAAAAAAAAAGACATTTTTAATGGCAGTGGAAGCACAAGTGTCTAACACAAAATAACGTTCCTGGAAAAACAAACTCCAGTCAACTGCACACCACATTTACAAGAGGAATATGGCGATTGTGCAACATGATATTCTGTAATGTGAGTGTGGCTATCACATTATTTCATTCAGTTGTTGATATGTGACATGCGTTCTGTTTCAATGAAGCATGTTGTACTGCATCATCTGCATCATGAGGTTGCGCCATAAACCCCGGGACCACATATTAATACGGCATAAATTTTTTATCATTTAAAGTATTTTTTAATAAAATACATTGCTGTATTTTTGCTATTTAAGATTTTTTTTATGTGGAGTTCTGTGATATACACTGTTGTGCCCAGCTCTTCACCTCCACCAACTTATTTCTGCATTTTTTTAAAATTTGTTGCTAATGATAATGTTTTTATGCAGTTCTGGGTTGTTTTGTCCATTCTGATTTTCTTTTGCCTGCTGATTTCCATCACGAGTGAGCATCAGAGACAGAGGCTATCTGTGAAGTAAATAAATAAATAAATAATATGCTTTTCACAATTCTAAAATATTAATGTTAGGTTAAGTGTCTTGCTCAAGGACACAAAGGTAGAAAGTGGGGTTTGAACCTATGACTTTGTGGTCTTCTGGGTCATAGGCGAGTGTTGAACCCACTAGGATACTACCACCAGTTGATCTCAATAAGACTTAAACTAATGGTTAATAAAGATGAAATTTGTTGGCCACAGCATGAGTTATTGGGACAGGTAATTGTTTGCACTAAAGTAATTTACCTTTTTTTTTACGTTTTTTTTGGTAATCATGGCCAATATGTCTCGACCTGAGCGCTGTAAGTGTTTGTATTGGGTGTGTACAGCGTCTTCTGAAATTTCCCACAGAACAGTTCCCACATATGTTTACACACACTCACCCACGCCCACCAACACAAACCAGGGCTATGGCAGTGTGACAGCTTCCCCCAAGAAAACACACCTAGTCTTGTCAAATACAAACACGTTTGTGCAACGGTGTTCGTTTGCATGCATTTTTCTAGAAAGAAAGAAAATAAACTTTATGTTGGGCCACTTTATGGATTTGCTTTCACTAAAATGTTAGGCACATATGGTTATCTTTATGGAGCATGCACGATTGCTCCCTCACATGCAGCTCTTTATGGTCTGTCTTATCAATGGCCTGCAGCTTTAAACAGTCTCCGCTAATTATGCAGAGGATCTGCACACTCATATCAAAACCCAGCACTCGCTTTAGTGATGTTGAGAGGAGATAACGCGCGTGTGTGTTCACTGCAAATGGAGCCAAGACTGCTAGTGTGTTTTGTGTGCATGGATGAAAAGCCCAGAGATAGTTCAACTTGCCCCACGGGAACAATGATGACAGAAGGAAGGGGACGGGGTGTCTCAGACAGGGCTGACTGTTTTTTAGCTGTGCTGTTGGCATGTGTTTTGAGGGGGGGCTGGATATCTGTTTAGGCTGTCATAACCCTGCGATAAGGAACTGTGTGCAATGACTCAGCAGTTATGCCGTGCTTACTTTACAAAGGTCAAGTGGCCGTGGCGAGTGGCTGAAGAGCCCTCGACTCGATCGAAACATACACGGACCAGAGTGAAGCAGATGTCATTTGCTCATCTGTCTACAAGTGTCAGATTCAATTTGGACGCATTGTGTTCAGCCATGATTATGACTAATGTCAGATTTCTAAACCCACAAGTAGTCATCTATTGGAATACAACAGTCACCGAGATACTAAATGAGGGGCAGTGGTGGCCTAGCGGTTAAGGAAGCGGCCTCGTAATCAGAAGATTGCCGGTTCGAATCCCGATCCGCCAAGGTGCCACTGAGGTGCCACTGAGCAAAGCACCGTCCCCACACACTGCTCCCCGGGCGCTGGTCATGGCTGCCCACTGCTCACTCAGGGAGATGGGTTAAATGCAGAGGACAAATTTCACTGTGTGCACCGTGTGCTGTGCTGCTGTGTATCACAAGTTACAATCACTTCACTTTTTTTTTATTTTTAAATGAGATTGTCCATTGGGACTGCAGTGCTACTTTCAGGTAACGATTATCCACGTGTCCTTCTATGATTGTCTCCTCACTCCGACACCCAGGGGGATATTTTGCTCTCACCAGCGTGCAGTACGTAATGAATATCCCCATTTAATTAATTTAAGCAAAGTACTAAAACAGCCACTAACTGCAACGCAAGGTACACATTTAAGTGCTCCTTTGTTGTATCTTGGAGAGAGCATATGATGCCGTTGGTGTTAATGTTGCAGCTTTGTTTGCAAAAGGGGAGGCTGGGTTTGTTTAATTGCAGCAACCCCGGTTGAAGGCTCGAGGAAAGGCAATCTAAAACTGTGAACGCCATGCAGAAACCTGAGAAATCGCAGGAACAAGTTGCCTTGGCAACCGAGAGACTTGTGCACTCATTCAGTGAGGCAAATTAGTTTTTGCGGCCAACTGGGTTCATTTGTATAGAGCACTCTGATGATCCTCAATCACAGCCTTGCTCGATATCCAGTGACATCAGAACCAAAAAAAATGAACCACGGAAGCCATTGTTTTAGCGCAGCCTGTGAAGAGCGTTGAACAGAAACCAAAACAAATGAATATTCCATTTGTGCGCTCGTGCCACAGGCTAATTTCTCCACCGACAATGCCTATTTTTAACAGCTGACAGGTTCTGAGTTAAGCGAGACCTTTCCTGACAGCAGAATGATAACTTGTGTGTTGGTTCTCACTTTATCATCACATCTCACTCTCTCTCACACACACTGCTGAGAAATTCACTAATTCCCTGAGGAAATGTGCGCAGAATGAACAAGGACACGTTAATCCAAAAGACATGGAGAACAATCCGGCTCTAAGAGGATCGTTCTGCGGCACTGCCCGAGTTATGAATGGAATTGGGTGCCATTCAGCGTTGGGGTTGCTCTGTGTTTGCGTTAAGTGACTCGATTGCAGCTACACAATGGCCCGGTGGGAGGATCAAAGATGCATATGGCACAACACATATGGTGTAATTCAGTTTACTTAGGCGAAGATGTGAGATAATTAAAAGAACAACGCTCAGCGCTCCTGACACCCCCACTCCCCCACTGCCTGGTGCTACAGCACTATCTACTGGAGCACAGAAGTACCACATTCAAAAACACTATACTGGCCAATAGCATTCATGCTTCATGTGACATTTTCAGTAAGTCATGTACATACACTAAATACACATTCATACATTACTTATCTACATGTATATACATTCATAAAATAGACCATGTCTATTTTAAAAACTGAACAATTAAAATAAAACTACTATATTGCTGTAATAAGTAATGATACAAATATTAATTGCTGAAATAATGTTTAAGAATAATTAAGGTTGTTTTATGACATACAGTAGTCATACTGACCACATATTATGCATCTCAGATGTCAGTCTTATTGTGCTGCAACTCAACTCAGTTTTTGAATCAATGAAATTACCATGAAAGAATATTAGTATCACTTTTCTCATTTTCTTCACCATATATCCAGATACCAGCCAGACAAAGGAGAAAGCCCAGGTTAAACTCTCTCAGTCATCTGTTGCTTTTCGGTTCATAGCGTCACCACGGATCCTCTCCCTAGTTGCCTGGCAACCACTTCCTCCAGCAAACTGAAGCAACTAATTTCGACTCTATGACAGAAGACCTTCCTGATTCTCTAAAGTGAATCTCTTTATATAGGAACATATTATTGTTAAAAAAAACATTCTTCAAAAAATATCTCTTAATATTCATTTCAATACATCACAAATATAGCTGGTATTAGCAGTGGTATATTTTGGCATATTTTTTATGTCGCTCTTAGTGTGAAATGTCCTACAACCATGTCTTGAAATTAAGAAAGGAAACAAATCCACTCAGAGCCCACAGCACACCAAAAACCACAATACATGTTTTAGGTTTGATTAAATTTGCTTCAGGGTTTTGTACCTTTCGGGGTGGTGGTGGCCTAGCTGTTAAGGAAGCGGCCCCGTAGTCAGAATGTTGCCGGTTTGAATCCCGAAGCGCCAAGGTGCCACTGAGCAAAGCACCGTCCCCACACACTGCTCCCCGGGCGCCTGTCATGGCTGCCCACTGCTCACCAAGGGTGATGGTTAAATGCAGAGGACACAATTCGTTGTGCCACCGTGTGCTGTGCTGTGTATGACAATCACTTCACTTATCTCACTTTATGGTAGTTGTTATGGGGACACGGAGACTCGTCTTTTGTTTTATCTAACTCGATTTGAACATTTTTTAAAAATGATGCATTTCAAGCAGCACCTCCCTCTCGCAACTCAAGACATGACTGTGATGGTAGAAGTAACCAATCAGCGCGATGTTGTGGAGGAAGTAGCACGTGTGGGCATGACAGGTGATGGCTCCGCCCACGGACGAATTTTATTGGCTGCCCTGGGCAGCCCAACGGAAGTAGATGTCGGCCATTTTTTGCTCTTTGCATGTGTTGTACTTGTGCTGGGTTTGTTCCTCTGCTAACGTTTTCACGTCTGACAAAGTTCCCCATGAGCCTCTGTTACAGAAAACAGAACTTTATGTGTCACACGTGGATTAAGCTTTGATTTCACCCCCCTCCCCACCCCGATGGTCCGGAAAATAATCTGAACAAGAGTATGGCGGAAAGTGCGAGCATCGCTGCGGTAAACCTTCCGCCTGGCGACCCTCAGCTCATCGGCATGATCGTGGAGCATCTGAAGAACCGCGGCCTGTTCGACGAGTTCCGACGAGACTGTCTCGCCGACGTGGACACAAAGGTGAGGCCGGGAGCCCACAGGCTGAGCCGAACCGAGCGGACTCCCTGCTGTCGGCCGTGATAACTTGTGGCAGCCGGGCGCTTTGTTCGCGCTCGACCGCCTCTGTCTTGTCCGCTGCGAGCCCTTTAACTACCAGAAGAAAAAAAAAAAACACTTTTTTTTTTCTCTTTCGTCTCTTCTTAATAGCCCGCGTATCAAAATTTGCGGCAAAAGGTCGACAACTTCGTGTCAAATCACTTGAGCACCCAGGAATGGAACCCGTCCATCAACAAGAACCAAGTGCGGAACGTTCTGCGGCAAAGCGTCGTGCAGTAAGTACTTTTAAAAGCACATTTTTCATACCCTCTCCCGGGATTTAACGTCTCCGACGCAGCTTAACTCTAATAACAATGCTCATGTGTATTTATTTCAGTTCCAACCATCTTCAGTCTCGATCTCTGTTGTAATCACGTCTGCTACTTTACTGCGTCTCCAAATGATTGATTTCATTTTTTTTGTTGTTGCCGGTCGGCAAAGGCTTCTGAAGCTATATTCTGACGGTGGAACTAAACTCAGGAGATGGAAATTCTCCAGAACCATTTGTCCAGTGCCATATTTTAATCCGTTGGGAGCCTTGAACATCTGGACATCTGATTTTTTTTTTTGTTGATTTTGATTCATCTTCTACAGGTCCGGCATGCTGGAGTCGGGAGTGGACAGAATCATCACGCAAGTGGTCGACCCAAAATTGAACCACATTTTCCGGCCACACATAGAGAATGCAATCCACGACTTTCTCGCTGCGGATAAGAAGGATGAGGGGGTCGCGAACGCTTTTGCCCATGACTCGGAAACTCAGGATACTACCAGCAACCCTGCGCCAAAAACGCCCTGAGCGCTAATGAGTTGATGACCACAGGCTGCCTGCCGCCGTGTGGTTTCTTGGTGATCTGGCCTGAGAAACGGTTTGAGGAAATTATCCACACGCACCTATTTTTTTGGTGTGTGTTTTAGTGCTAGGGCTTTCAGAATGAAGTGGGGTTCAGCATGTTTCGGCTGGTTAATTAAAGAATTGATTTTGCGAAAGGTTTTCGTCGACTTTTGGCACTTGTGCTATGCCACTGAACGTGGTTTTTAAAAGAGCTGGTTTTGGGCTTCTGCAGGTCGACTCGGACAGTGTTGGAAGAGACAAATTACCTGCTGTCTAAAGCCACAACTGGTGTCCTGCACTACTGAAGCATTTCTCTACATGGCTAGTTTGTATGTCATTAAAACAAAAGAAAAATTAATAAAAAACCATTTTTGCACCTAATTGATGTTACTTTAAAATGTTAGGATTTACAGTAGATTTGGATGAGACATGCTCTGCTTGATTAGAGAAACCTACAAAACCTTTATAGTTGATGTGATTATTTTTTTTCTTTAGTTTGTCCTGTAGTCTTCATTTTGTTTTGCTTTACTGTTGGAAGAAGCATGCATTCATTTAATAAAAACATAAATGGCCAGGGAAGGGAAACAAACAGGCTCTTGCATCACTCTGCTCATTTTGTTCCAGCTATGGAACCATGTCACAGTCCTCGTTAATTAATTAATTTTAAGCATTTGAGCCCACTCATCTGGAATTTGGACAATGCAGCAGAGAGTTCGCCACAAAAGCTCCTTGTGGTCGCTGCAATAAGCCCAGGGTGTGAAGTGATTGAAAACATTTGGGCCGAGCTGCAGCATCAATGTAATGCAGCGTTGCAGGGCAGGAATGCTACTTAGTAGAGCAAAGGTTGGCTTTAGAGTATTTAGGATTGAGGTTGCCATGCCTGAGTTTGTAAAGTGCAGCATATTTCCGCTATATATATATATATATATATATATATATATGAAATCAAAATATTAGGACGTTTTAATTTGTGGTGAGAGGAATGAACCTCCAGCACAGCCCAACAAAACCTTCATGCCAGCCTTTGGGCCCTGGCTAGGAAACCCCAGTGGGCACAAATGCAGGAGCGTTCAGGCTTCCAAAGGTTTTGCGCTACATGTGACTGCAGCCTACACCCAAGCTGCTCTGATTAACACAGACTGGCCCCTCAGCAGAAACCTGAGTCCCCACATCACACTACCCACAGCAATTGGCTCTTATGGTGCCCCTACGTGGTGTGCCCTCCACTCTACAGCTGAACCCTAAGCCACCTGATGCCCACATGTGCTCGTTGGAAGCATTTTAATGGAGATTTAAGGGTGAGTAACAGATCTGTGCAAGTGCAGAGAATCTATAATGACTCAAAACCCCCTTCATTCCGATACATACAAATGGCCTGTGATGTACATAGTAGTGATTAAAATAAGTCACTTCAAGGTCATTTCCAGACCTGTCCAGATTCCAAGTGACCTGCAGTGGTCTTATGGTTAATGAAATGAGCGTTGTATTAGCAATGGCTAATATTCATACGAATTTCTATACTTCTATCAGACTAAAATGTCGAAATTATTATCATATGCTGGCAAAAATAGCTTCCCTCACTTCCTGGCTCAAACTACAAACCAACCACCAGGTGGCATAATAAAGCTATAATTTTTCTAAATTTGAAAATAAAACACTTTAATTTACACATGGTTTGTCTAAAGCCACCTTTCCCACTGAGTGGAGTTTAATGTAACTGTAAGGTTTTTTTAATGTTTTACACAGATACACATTTTTTGTTGCCTTTCCCCTACTGAAATCAAGAACTAGCAGACTGTTAAACAATATCATCTGTTCCATAAAAATAATATTATTGATTATTAAGTTACATAAAATAATTAATTTAAACATGACCATTTAAAAAAGTGTCTGAAGCCACCTGTTAAATCGTAAATTATCTGCTATTTCAGTTCCCAGTCATGAGTCATGATGCAGCAGCTCTTAATTTGCTTAGTTGATATTAAATATCGTGTATAATGGAAGCAAGTGACTCTGCAGTTTTTTTTCTTTTTTCCCCAAAGACGTGTGGCAACTCTCTATGTGACCCCTTAGGGAGGGAACTGCTAATGCTGTGTGAAATTGTATGTTCTATGCATTATGGGAGTTTTAAAAAGTGTCAGCTGACACTGCATTTGTCTTCTGGACGTTATAAATCATCAGGGTAATTACTGAACAGGGACAGAGTGAGAGAGGGGAACTAATGGTCCCCCCCCTTCCTTCCCCTACCCCCAAATGCAGCTGCTCCTCAACTGGAGAACACCCCGTCCAAGGCCACAACAATTAAATCCACCCCACCCCACTCCATTCCTGCACTAAGCCTGTCCACATCTGCTGGGGTTAATTGCCCTGTGGATGTTTCTCACCAGTTCGGAGGGGGATTCATTTCATTCGGTGGCACACCGGGGTCAGGCTGGCGGGGCTGACCTTTCCGTCCCACATGTGGCTCGCTGGGGCCGAATGGCATTCCCCCGTCACCTGCACGAACCCCGCACAGGATGTAATGCACTGGGACAGGATCCTCTAATGAGTCCAGCACATACCGAAGGGGTAAGAGAGGAAATGTGAGGAGAGACGCTGGAGTTGCCAATTGCTGTGGATGTGCTGTAGCTCGCATTCCTTCTGGATGGGAAAATAATAGTGAAAAACATTATTTTCCACTGGTATCACTTGTATGTGGCAATGTTTGCTGAGAAAGTGCATAGGGTGCAAAAAAATCCTCTTGAGGCCATAAGGTATTATAATACACAGAATTTGTCTCTGAATTCAAGTATAAATGGAATACAGAGAAATATTTTGTAACATCGTGGATTCATCGGTTTGTTTTGGCAAGATGGCTGTCTGAGGCTCTGCATGCGCTGTTCCCCTAATGTACAGCTGAGCGGACACATTAAAAAGGTGCTTATTCAAACACACTTATTGGTACATTGAGCAGCATGTATTATTATTCACAGACCTTTTTCCTTTTCTGGCACCCAAACACTAATAGCTACTGAGGGTGCCACGAAAAACCTTTCTTAGAAGAGGCCCTGGAATTACCCTTGGGGGCCTGGTTTGGAACCAGAGTGTGAGCTTTTTTTCATAAGCACTTTATTAAGACATAAAGCCAGTAGATATATTTATGGTTTTCAGCTAAATGTGTTTCTGAGGAATTAGTGTACGTGTGCATATCTATATGTGTAAATGACAGATTATTATTATTATCCAATATTTTTTATTTGGCCCCAAGTCACATACAGGATGGCCCAATAGGCTTTGACAGGTCCCCCAAGAAACACTTGGAAACAAAAATCACTGACTCATGGTGGTCCTGGAGAAATCAATTTTCATCCTAACTTAATTTATGCAACATGTTTGCCTTCTGTGTTTGTGGAAAGTCTGTGTTTTTTTGTAGGACAGGGGTGGATGATGAATAACAAGGCTATCTGAGGTTAAAGCTGAGTGTTTGCATGTCGCATGTATGTGTCTGTTGGACTTGGCGTGGGTGAGGACAGCCCATAGTAGCAAACGGGGGGGCTCACCCTCCCTCTCTTCCCTTTTCTCCTCAAAGTCACATGTCCTTGGAGTGTACGGCTCCTCCACTGATCTGGGGCATGCATGTCACTGTGTGCCTGACCCCTGCGCCAGAATCCTTCCCCTGTAAAGGCCCCATGTCCACACACACAAAGGTCAGAGGTGTGTGTTGTGATGGCGCTGGATGGGGGTGGCTTATGCACCTGTGACAACAGAGTTACTGTAAACCGTAAGCCGGCATGCGGCAAGAGTAGCATGCCTCAGATGACAGTCGCTTCGCGCCGCTGCGAGTGCACATTCTCGATGGGAACTGATACTCACCCCACAACTCCGGCTCTGCTCCTAATTTACTGTCGGAAGCTCTCGCAGAGTCTCCGCCGGACACGTACATCAAATGTACACGAAAGACTGGAGAAACACAAATCTCGGGCGTAATCCTTCAAGTGAAAGTTTTCAAAATAAACAGCCGAAGGCATCTGGGCGGATAATGCTCTGGTAATGTCCCTCACACGCCTATGCTAATGGGGTGGGCAGATGCCAGCATGGATATGGGCCAGGACATGCAGGACATGCCCCCTTTGGCAGGGGATGGTCATTCCTCTAAAAGTCTGCGCATGACAAGAGAGTCAACATCCAGGAAGGATAATGATTTAGAACCTGAAATAGGTGTCCTACATGCCTGCCCGGCCCACATCTCTGTTTCCAGAAAGCAGAGGGTTATAAAAGAGACACAACTGCAAATTTAGAGGTGTGTGTGTGTGTGTGTGTGTGTGGATATAATAAAATAAAAGCTAAACATGAGGTTAGGTATGTCTTATATGTGTGCATCTAGAAATTGTAATCAGCATTTTAATTAGTTCATCTGAGGAGCATATCACAACGTGCTCATAGCTAAAGTTATGACATTTTTTGCTTAAAATTGTATCTAGAGCGCTTGGTTTCAGCACAACGGTCAGCTCCACCAATCATTGAGGAAATGGCAGCTCAGGGCAGGTTGGCAAGGCAAAAGAAATGCACCACATGCCACCCAGGGGGGTCAAAACCAGGAATGCAAACCAAGCAAATTCCCAAAAATAAATAGATTTTCCTCTTCAACTATTACAGATCTCAAAAGCCCATATTAATATATCTCACATACAATGATTTTATTTATTTTGTGCACATTTTTAATACCAAAGGAGTCAGATTAACATCCCTCACATAGCAAGTCCTCGAGTCTGGTCTGTTTGGGTCAGTCTAGGGCTCATCAGTCCCCTAAAGTGCCTTGAAATGGCCATATAGGGACACAATATGAAGCTTGAAAAAGAAAAAAAAAAAACTTAGGCTAGGGATGGGAAATCACTTGATGGCAACGGTGCACTGGCCCCTTGCATTGCACATCTACTACAAAAAGGAGCTTCATATTTAATACAGAAATGAGTAGAGCTGGCAAACTACATGCACAGCAGGCAGAGGATTCATGCGCGTAATAAAAAGGAAAAATAACGCAGCCAAAGGAACAGCGCGTACCCAGAGGAGGCTGGGTTTTGACAGCGCCTCTGTTTCTTCTCAGGGTTCCAAACGTGTTTATTTGAGACGCGTTTTTAGCTTTAACTGCCCTCGAGGGGCATTTTCTGCCGCTCTTGGCCGCGCCCGGCCCGTTAAACGCGCCGTGACGCAGGAGCGCCACTATCAACACGCAACCACGCGGCCAAACTGGTTGCCAGGGTCGCGGTTTTCACGCCAATTTGAATTAGAGAAAGAAGAACAAAACACTTTGCGTGTAACATTACAAAGGGGCTGGTTTAAAATCCAAATGATCAAAACACAATCGACTGTGTCTGTGTGTCATGAGAAGAAGAGGTTTTTATCCCAAGACATGGCAACACTAACGCCACAAACCAAACAAAAGTCACAATATTTATTCGGCATACAATCTGTTCAAGGAAATGGCAGGAGAACGGTACAGAGATGTTAGCGTGATATTAATGCCCGTATCCCTTATGAGTAAGCCTACGCCAGGGACACGTGTATCCATACGCAATCTCTACGCCAAAGGTTAGCAGCCGCTTGGTTCTCCCCGCTGGCCGACTTGAGCCGTCCTCATTTCAGGCCGAGGATTGGCTGTCGCCTCCTCCTCCTCCTCCTCCTCCTCCTCCTCAGTTTGAAAAACACATTTTTCCCCATGCTGCGCACATCACTGCCGTCCGATCCCTTCTATGGGCATTAAATACGAACCTGTCTGGAGTCACGTGATGCCCACGGTACATAAACACTTGAGTGAAGGCAGTTGTGAGTGTGGTAAATATTTATCTTCTCGATAACATAAATGACTGCTGTCATATGCTTCACCACTCTGGGCAAACGCTTCCTACCCGTGACGTGTGACTGGGGTGTTTTTCACCTTGCTACCGCCGCAGCAAGTGGGCCCCTGCCAGCAAGCTGGTTCGATTCAAATTGCCGAATAGAAAAGACGCAGGTGAGGAGGTGCCTGCCAAGGCGGATCAGCCGTCCTGGCAAACGCCTTCACCCACACCGGCATCAACACTGCGGCCAGCGGGGGTCCTGTGCTTGAGAAACAGCCATTTGTCAATCAGCGCTCGCACTCAGGGAGAAATACACAGGGAGCCTAAGGAATGGCATCCTCCATCGACAAGTCTTTCCCCGCACCCAACTCCCCTGACTGGACCTGTCCGGGTAAACCGAGCAGAACACAGTGTTCCGTAAACAGTCAGCGATGCCTTCTGTCTGGAGCTGCTGCTCTGGTGCCTTGACCTCTGTTGACCCAGCCACTGACCAGCAGGTTAACACCCCCTTCACCAGCAGGTCTATTTATTCTTTAATACAAACCGTGGTAGCAGTGGTTATAGATCTCGGCCGATAAGCCTCACAGATCCACTTGAGGTACCCAAGGAAAAGGTATGTGAAGTGAAAATCATTGTGAAACACTGCAGTACAGTACGTGGTGCACACACAACGAAACGTGTGTTCTGCTTATCATTTACATTTACAGCATTTACCAGACGCCCTTATCCAGAGCAACTTACAATCAGTAGTTACAGGGACAGTCCCCCCCTGGAGACACTTAGTGTCTTGCTCAGGGACACAAAGGTAGTAAGTGGAATTTGAACCCGGGATCTTCTGGTTAATAGGCGAGTGTGTTACCCACTAGGCTACTACCACCCATCCTTGGTAAGCAGTCAGTGTGCCCTGTGTGGAGAGCCCGGCGTGGAGCAGTGTGTGGGGACGGTAACCTTCTGATTAAGGGCCCGCTTCCTTAACCGCTAGGCCACCACTGCCCATATACCAGAAGTCCTCCATTATATCTCATTTAAATATAAAGCATTTGACCTCAAATTAACTTGTGTTATGTGTGCTAATTTCCATTAGACAAGGCTTCCACCGTTCTGGTCCAGTAAAAGTGTAATAAAACACGGTTAAAGCGCTGGTTCACAATCACCTCTGAGCATAAATCTGTCCGAATCAGGTTGACTTGACAGGAATTCAGATGAAGGACCTGGTCACATTATTGTATTCCCATGGTGCATTTCCATGGCCTGTTGCATTTGTATCCGCAACAGATTTTGTATTAACTAGTGGAGTAAGAAGTAAGAGTTCGAAAGGCAGTGGACGTACAGTAAAACGGCAACGCTCAAGTAAAGCCACCACGACTAGCCGGTCTGCCGATCATTCCTCACGAAGCTGCATCGCAATGAGAGTCGGCGCCTCGCGCGTCGGCGGAACTGCGTCGAATTCTCGCGAGACCTGGCAACCCCGCTCGCGCTCATTGACGCGGGGCCGCGCGGGGCCACGCCTCCCTCGCGCCCGCCCTCCGAACTTGGCCGCGGACGCGAGCGCCTGCGATTGGTCGGCCGGCGGCGTGACAGCACCTGCTCGGCCTCTTCAGCCGCGCTGACACGGGCGCCTGGAGGGAATATAGCCCGCGTCCGTCGCCACCGCCGTGCCCCCTCTCCGTGCGGGAAGAAATACAGCGGCGCCCCGCCGGCGTCAGACATGGACGCGAGGTGCGCGTTGGGCATTTTCGCGCTTGTTTTTTTACTACACGGCGCCGCCGGCGCGGTGGACGTGAGCGGCGACCCGCACGAAACGTCGCAGGAGAAGAGCCTGAGCCTCCAGAAGCGACGGCTGTCCCTGCAGAACACAGGTAAAGATGCGAGGACACGCCGCATCCGTCATTTCTGCCGAGCCAGTCGAGCCGGTCTCTTTTATGTCAGTGATGCGTTTGAATGACGGCTAGAACCATAAAGCACGGACCGGTGGCAGCTACTAAAGCGACGTGCGTTGTGATTGACCGCAGCCGACATCCAGCACTGCCTGCTGGGCGCGGGGGACGTGGGCTGCGGCGTGTTCGAGTGCTTCAACAACAACTCCTGCGAGATCCGCGGACTGCACGACATCTGCATGACTTTCCTGCACAACGCGGGCAAGTTCGACTCTCAGGTGGGCGACGGGCTGCCAGGTTCGCGGTTTTCACGTCATCGTGTAGCCTTTTTGTAGCATAATTCATCATGCACTCAGTCTTAATGCCGTACTCAGACACTTCGGTTTCATTCTGCTGATTGTCAATTGTTCATTTGTCATTTTGACTTAGCTTTTTTTGCCAATTAGTACCCATTAAATGGACTCAACTCTTCTCGTATTGGCAAAGCAACAGACTATAGTGATGATCTTTTATCCTTATTGTTAATACAACTTTGTAAGATGTAGCTTCACCCTCTGTGGGTCGGGTGTAGGATTTGGAAGATTGGGGTTCAGATTTGTGGGCTGCTTGATCGTGACAGTCGCTTTATGTGAAGTTCTCTCTTAACTGTGCACTTGTCTTGCGTCACAGGGTAAGTCCTTCATAAAAGAGGCTCTGAAGTGCATGGCCCATGGGCTGCGACAGCGCTTCAGCTGCGTGAGCCGCCGCTGCGTGGCCGTAAAGGAGCTCGTGTTCCAGCTGCAGCGCCAGTGCTACACCAAACACAACCTCTGCGCGGCCGTGCGCCAGAACGTCAACGTCATGGTGGAGATGATCCACTTCAGCGACCTGTTTCCCAAAGGGTGAGTCAGCGGCTGCTCGCCACACGTTGCGATCGGAATGGATTTGGCGGGTGAAAGAGTATTTTAAATGCAGAGAGTAACGCCCCTGTGTCTCTCAGTCCCCATGTGGAGCTGGTGAACATCCTGCTGGGCTGTGGGGACGAGGTGAGAGAAGCAATCGCCCGGCGGGTCCGTGCCCAGTGCGAGCTGAACTGGGGGGCCCTGTGTGCCAGTCTCACCCTCTGCTCCGTGGACACAGGGGCAGACAGATTCGTCCCCACAATGAGCCCCCAAGCTCGGAATGGGGACACTCAAACTCGAGGGGCGGAACCTGAAGCCAAAACGGTCGGACAGAGGACAGAGGAGTCGAGGGACGAGGGAAGGGAGGGGACCCAACGCTGAAGTAGGACATTCTGACCGCAGTCACATTTGCCTCAGGACTAAACACACACACACACACACACACACACACACAAATAAACACACCAAGCACTGAGTCCCAGAGAACTGCATCCAAACCGCAGCACCCAGCGGTGAACAGAGGTGTAAGAGGGGTGATACCTTCTTTCAACGTCTGGCATCACAGACACAGAGAGAGAGGAAAAAGAAGAAGAAGAAGAAAACTCAGGGCAACTCACTCACCACCTCAGCTGGATGGAGCGGTGACTCCGTCAAGTATATTAATATCCACACGTACCGACTACCTACAAAGCTAATGTTACACCCCTCCGGGCAATAAGAACAAGCGGCCATCCGTTCCGGGACACACTCCTCATCTCCAGTTACAATTGTGAATTTCCCCGCCGCCCTAACACACCGCTTATCTCCGAGGTAAACAAACACGACTCCGCGAGTACCGAGCTCTTGCGTTCGCTGTCTGAAGTTTGCCCCTCCCAACCAAACTGAAACTATTTAATTTCTCCTGGGTTAGAAAAACAGAAAGTCCCACACGTACAGCACCTTGAGACATAGCTTATAGGACCTACCTCACCTTTACGACAAGACATTGGCAATCGTGTGAACTGTATGAGATGGCATGGACATATAATACATTTTTGCATTTCCAATAACAATATGGAAATATGACGTTTCCACTAAGTCTTTCTGTATATATTTCCTTTTTGTTTAATTTTTAATGTCTTCTATTATGCATGGTATTCACATGGTGACTTTGTCTAATTCCCATTAGTAGCACATTGGCTAACAGCTGTTCTTTCGTAGTACTTCTGAGGATTTTATAGAAATCTCTTGTTTTGTATTTTGATTTTTTTTTTGTACATTAAATATTTTGAATATTTAGTTTCAATTCCAAAAATGTGTTTCCTCCAATGACAAAATGCTGTTGCAGGTGTTACAGTATCAGACAAAAGTAGAACATTAATTATATTAACCCTAATATAGACTGTTCAATACTAGACGAGGAAGAACTTTGAAATGTAAAAACATATTTATATGTACTCATGGAAAAGGAAACGGAAGGTAAAGATCCCAGACCAAAGGCCAGTGTTGACCCCCTCCACACTAATCCTGAAAAACAGACTCCGTCCTGATAAGTCAAGTGAGCGTAAGGATTGTCTTGTATCAACCTATTTCTATTTACTTATTTATGTTTTAGATAAGACAAATCAATGACCTGCACTGACATGCATTAAGGAGACTTAGAGAGGATCTGGTAATGACAAGAGCGGATGGGATCTACATATCTCTGCACTCCAATGAGAGGGTCAGTGGAATGTGGGGCACACCAAAAAAATACAACCTGAACCAAAGTCTAGAGGGACAATTCCTGTTTAAAAAAAAAAAAATCCCTAACCAAAAAATTATTTACTGCAAAAAAAGTGGTCAGTATGAAATTCCAATGAGAAGACACATGAAAAGACCACGTGCACAGTTATTCACTTTTATTTCGTTCTTGGGGGATCTCAAGGTGTTAATCCCTTTAGAAGCAGTACTAAAATGTGTTCACATCCTTCAAAGATGATTAAGACTATAACTGTACAACTGGGTCAAATACCAGTTCATTTCCCTTTTGAAAACTCTTATAACTGCAATCTACTTCAATAATCTACTTCTCTGAAGCCAATTGCTCTTTTCGACTGGATATGGTGGAAGAAAAACTCCCTGTCCTGCCTCAACCACAGCCCACAGGAGCTATTTCTGTTACAGTACAAATGTAATAAAATGTATATTTTTAATTCTTATCATTATTTTTTTGCTGGAGGCTGTGGCTTACAGGAAGGGAAAGAGTCTCTTCTTTAGTATGTAGAGGACAGTTGCCAAAAAAAGAGCCAGGGCCAGGAATATGAGCAGCTTGTCTGTCAGCTCACGCCGATTGTACTTCAAAATCAACTTTCTGCCAAGGTGAATGGTCCCGGTCATCGACTTGAACTCCTCGTTTGTTTCCAGAACTGTCCGTGAAGATGTAGCTGTGGCACCGATGGAAAAAAATAATAAAGCATTTAGTTAATATAGAGGTCGTAAAAACTATGAGATAAACAAATGAATCACCTTCATAACTGTTGTCATCAGTTCAGTTGTCTGGAATCAATTATTATTATTCCTATCTATACTAAGCATACAGAATAAAGAATTCTTTCTCTCTCACCCAGTGTGCAGATGGTCTCCTCACTCTGCTTCACCTGCTGTGCCATCATACGGCTGATGCTCATCAGGGACTCTGTGATGTTGCTGGAGGTCTGCACCATGTTCTCCTTAGTGGCCTTTCTGATCAAACCAATAAAACAATCTACTCATACCCAAATTATATTAATTTGTCTCAGGGTGCGAGTTTTGTTTTATTAGCACTGATAATTTATGACTCACCTCTGTCTCACGGAAGGGTCTCCTCCGTGTAGGAGCTCATCCTTCTCCAGATTATCTATGTGCAGTTTACAGGCCAGATTTGCCTTCCGCCACATGGTCTGATTACTGCAGGACAACAGGACACAGACGGGACAGCGGGGCTTTCCTAAAACGCTCGGGCGAGCAGTTAATGTTATAAACAAATGTAAACCAATCAATTTTTTTTACCTCAACATCTGCTTGTGGTGTCTGTCTGTCTCACAGAGAATGGTTTGCTTATCAGTTTCCTTATCTTGCTCCTTGGCCAGTTGTTCCATATTCTGTTATTAATTGTAAAAAAATAAAAACCAGACAAATATATCATAACAAGAGAACTAAATGGACACAGCACCGCATACCTGGATCAGCAGTCGTAGCTGACTAAATTTTCTCTTAACCCCGGCATTCAATTCCATCAGCACGTCCTGTGGACCCGGACAGTCCCGTATGTCCTAATCAGAAACATGTCAGTGACATACAAGTTAAACAGCCAGATACACGCCCAACATTCCGAAAATCACAAAGCCGTTTTAAACTTGTTCGTTCATATTTTTTCCCTCACCATTTACCTGAATAAGTGCCTTTATTTCCAAGTCATATTTGATAATTTCTTGCCCACATATACGGACGTCGACGTCCGTGGACGCCGCCATGTTTGTTGTTCAGAAGACAGACGCGCTGCGTTAGCCAATAGCAAGGGGAGGTCTCGCTGACGTCATTTCCGCGCCAATTCTCGGTCGACTGACGTTACGTTACCGCCATCTACTGTAGAGAAGGGTACGGCAGTTCTTTTAGATGTACCGAATCTTTAGAATAAGTTCACAAACGGTCGCCCTCTGAGGAAAATGATTCAGGAGACTAGTTCACCGAGTGATGCGTTCATTCATGCGTCGGCGACTCTAGAAAGCGATTCGGTTCAGGACGTTCCTTTAAAAGATTCGTTCGCGAAAGACACAAGACTAATCTACTGAGATGTACGAAACTCGTGGTAAAAAACATGCAAGGGTAGTAACGTTGACTGAATAAGGTGACTTTAATTTGCATGTGCTCTCATTAATACACAAAAAGTCATTCTGTTACTGTAAAGCTACAAACTATTATACATTCCATGTACAGTACAGGCCAAAAGTTTGGACACACCTTCTCATGTGTGTTCTTTATTTTCATGACCATTTACATTGGTAGATTCTCACTGAAGGCCTCAAAACTATGAATGTGCAGTTGTGCACTTAATAAAAAAGGTGAAATAATTGAAAACATGTTTTATTCTCTAGTTTCTTCAAAATTTGCTCTGATTACTGCTTTGCACACTCTTGGCAATCTCTCGATGAGCTTCAAGAGGTCGTCACCTGAAATGCTTTTCCAACAGTCTTGAAGGAGTTCCCAGAGGTGTTTATCACTTGTTGGCCCCTTTGCCTTCACTCTGCGGTCCAGCTCACCCTAAACCATCTGGTCTCCACTTTTTGTTAAGTCCATAACTCCACATGTGTTCATTCATAGTTTTGATGCCTTCAGTGAGAATCTACCAACGTAAATGGCCATGAAAATAAAGAAAACACATGAGAATGAGAAGGTGTGTCAAAATATTTTTGCTTGTACTGTACATACTCTATTGTAGGGATCATGACCCCAATTAAATAAACAGTTTGCCAATGACTTTCTACTCATTGGCTAGTAGTTTGTGAGATACTCTGTGTAAGGAGCACTGGGATTCATTACAGACATTTATCCTGCATATTTTTCCTGATATTTGTGATAATGTTGAGTTGTCTAATGTGTCTTCCTAAAGCTTCTAGCATTGTAAGTGAGACGAAATGTCAGGTGAAACAAAAGAAGAAACGTGAGCATTGTGGTTTTCTAATGTTTATTTTTAATATTAAAATCAATAACAGAATTAGACTATCATGGTTACGAGCCAAACTGGGGTACCAACTCCGGGCTGATACAATGGTGAGACGTAATAAAGGATAATGGATAATGGAAAGAAAAGAGGCACAATTGTACAAGCAGACACATTTTTCAAAAATCATTCACAACAAAACCTAAACCCTACTTTTACATCTGGACATTTACAGAGTTTTTATGAACTGGAGCGGTTCCCCTACCAACTGTGCCTCAGGAAAAAGAAAAACGAAAAGGAGAAGAGAACAAAAAAAAAAAAAAAACTTTAGAGAACATCAAAAATATAAACCCAGCACAACATTGAAACATAAATATAACAACTGTCAAGATATTGTATTTGAACAGGCATATATGTGAACTACAAATATAGACACCGCTAGTAGGATCAAGTTAATGTTAACTTCAGCAGGATACATGTCCCCGGATTTGCTTAAGAGTTCTAGAACAGAGCACTTAGCAATGAAATACAGCCTTCCTAAGGTGACAGGTTTTACACTGGAGGAGGGCAAGGGTAGATATGCACACAGTACTAGCTACGTAAAGATTCATGCTAAATTATCTAGTAGTTTTACCATACAACATCAGAAGCATTACGACAAGATCATGAATCACCGTGTGGCTTTTTGACTTGATTTTTTACCTTTTTTTTTTTTTTTTTTGGCTGAGATTTTTTATTTTCTTGAATTGCACCGAAGTGGGCACGGTTGTATGGATTTTGTTGTTTACATTTGTTCAAATCCAGGGTCAATTTTGCTCTCACACCATGCATTTGGTTTTTTGGCAAGTTTGGAAGGAAATGTAAATCATTGCAGCGTGTATTTGTGTGTGTACATGTGAAGACAGTTGCAGCGGTACGATTGGCTGTTCACGTGTAGATCTAGGAGTAAGGAGTGGCTGACCCCCCCCCATCCCAGCCAGGTCGAGGGATCCATGAATGTCAGCCAGCCATGTCATGCCCAATTTTCTCCACCTACAACCACACAGCTCCTTCAATGCAACGCTCCTTTCCAACACCAGCTCAGCCTTACTCAATTGTGGTCAACCTCCCCACATTTTAGGGGGTAAGGTCTTGGCACAGAGGGTTGAAGCAGCACTGAGGGGGTGTCGGCTCGGCCCCTTCCATGAGGGGGGTGTCATGGTGCCCATCTCCGAAGTGAAGCGCTCAGTCACTCAGGCTGTTCAAGTACATTTTTTTATTGAATTCAGCACCATGGGCGTTGAGATGCATCTCCTACCCAATGTTCCCAAAAAGTTTTTTTTTTTTTTTTTTTTTTTGGAACTTTTCTGTAATTTTGAGCTTTATGTCTGACTTTTATTTTTCGGCCCAAATCAGAGCCATGGCAGACTATTGGAGAAGAAGAACAGGAAGGACAGAACATGGCCCTTGCCACCTCCCAGAAGAAGAAGACTGACTGATTAGAGATGGGTCTCGGCCCACGAGCGCCATGTTGAGTCAAGTCCGGGGGGGAGTAAAGTCTTGCTTTTCTCAACGCTAGTCTCCAGAACTGGGTAGATCTGTTTTTTTTTTTTTTTTTTACAATGCGCACCTCCCGCGTTGTGTCGTGTGATGCTGTCAGAAACCATGAATTATCTGTTTGTTGAGGAAAGACTGCTGAAGGCCATCTGCTTATGTGTTGTGTGAGTGTGTCACCACTCCGCTAGAAGAAACAGGAAAAATAAACCCTGCAGTCTGCGGACCAGCAGAGAACAAGGGCTTGAGAGGCACAATTATTTTGAAAGATTGAGGGGACACATCCGAAGGTTTTACATTGTCTTTGCACATCAGAATCTACCTTATGTAATGGAGAGCTCTCACAGCAAAAGTCCCATGGGTGACTGTTCATTGTCTGGAGATGGAGAGTTGTGTCATTTGGGAAACTCAGGAAACGAGTGAATAATGTTATGGCAAGCCTGAGGCGAAATCCCTCCCCCAAAAAATGAAATTAAACAACCAAAATCAATAAAATGAAAAAATAAAATACGATTCAAACATGTGCACCAATTTAGAGATTGAATTTACAATGCAAACGAATACAAACAGTTTACAGAAAGGACAGGGACTACAGAAACAGCTCAAATCAATTTACATCATGATTGCAGTACTCTTTGGAGAGAGGGAGGGAAAAAAAAAAAAAAAAAAAGAAAAATGTCCCAACCAATGTTACACCGTAAAAAGTTCTTCTCTCAACACGAATTCTTATGACAAAATCCTTTGAAGGAAGACTACATTCATCTTTAAATGGAACCTGCGAGAAGTGAAGCAGCAACAGTTTCCATCTGGACAAAATCTTTTTTTTTTTTTAAACATCACAACAAATTGTCTTCAAATTCTTGGCATGATTGGAACAACTGTGTAAATCAAGAAAAAAAAAAGAAAAGAAAAAAATATTATAAATACTTGTAAATATTATATAGGTCAAGTTTGGATTCTCTTTCATTTGAATAAGGCACCTGATTTAGCAGGCATCGTATTAATGTTAGACATATTGTGAAATCAAGTGCAATATGGGGTCCTTTTTTTCTTAAAGTATTTGTGGTCATAAAAATAGTTGGAACGTTGTGAATAACTGCATGCATGTATATGAGGCACCCTTTATAAATTTTCAGCTTTCGCATTCTTGTGCTCGAACAGTTAGGTCCAGAAACAGAAAACGTCATTTTCATATCAGGCTTTTCCCTTGTCGAGGTGACAAAAGCAGGATTTACAAGCACATCATCCATGCCTCTAGCATATTGGGTCATTATGAATTGCTTCACGTCACCCTCAAAAAAAAAAAGTTATGCACAGAGTTTATAAGGGGGAGGGGCTTGTCTTATAAGCAAAAGGGGACATTGTGATGAAATGTAGGAATGCCTTTGTGACCTTCCCAAACTGCTTTTGAGTTGTGAGACTGCAGCCACATGTACAGGACAGGTCTAACAAATCTCAATATACTTAAATTGGAACAAAGTCTACAGTATGACAAAGGTGGGTTTGTAACCCACTATAAGCATTTGGAACTAAAGAAAATGCAGCAGTTAATCTGTTAAATGTGCTTGGAACAATGTGTTTATTTAGATAGAAGAGGTTTTTGTAAAAAGGTGATACCATAGTACAAAAAAAAAGTTATTCACTACAGACAAAAATATGGTTCCCACAACAAGCCTGGCTTAGCAACAAACACTTTTAACAATCTGTTTGGTAGGATCCGCAACAGAGTAAGAGTATCTTTGTACAAATGGAGTCTACAGAGCGACACATGGTGCTATACTCTCTGGAGTAAAAGCCTGCATAGTGCACTATTAAGAGCATTATTTATACAAAGCCTACATGCCAAGCTAGGTAAGTAAGCATGCTCCAAAAAATAATAATAATAATAAAAAAAAAAAAAAAAAAAAGTCACACAAAGAAAGGACAGACACCCCCCAGCCTCGTCTGTGTGTACTGTAGCCATTTCTTAGTTAGGGAAAGAAAACCAACGTATGGAAGAAAAAGCAACTTCCCCATTGAGATCCACCTGGTTCGTACTCTTCCATTCAGGCTTCTCTCTCACCAGCACTGGCTGCTGGGAGCTGAGCTTGCTGTAAAGCTCAGGGACTGGAGATACAAAGCTAATACGTAACATAAGGAATGACTCTTCAATACAACATTACAGTATCCTGCGCCGTGATCTGGATTTCTCCATTTAGTGCTGAGTTATTTTGGAGTTACTTCTCCCCAGGCACACCTCGGATATTATGCACAAAGCAATAATTGGGTTTAAATGCATATTAAAAAATTCATCATAGTTTTCAATCTGAAATATGAGTAAAAAGGAAAAAAAAAGTTAGGTTGGATCACAACCAGAAAGTCACACAACTGTTTCCCTTTTTAACAAGCAGTTTGTTACTATACATAAGGAGTTTTGTCAGAATGTGCATTGTCCAATTACCTCTATTTATTCTAATTAGAACCTGCTCCTTTAAAGCTGTCTGACTTTGTTAGTAATTACAGCAAAATCAGGATAACAGGCTAACATATTTTCCATATTTTATTTCACAACAGAAGTCACCTTTTTGATCAATGTGTCATGAATCAAACAAAGTGTGTGTGTGTCTGAATATATGTATATCACACATGCTAGTATGATGCAGTAGCTTAATCTCTGTAATAATTTACACAATGATTACTGGCTTTGATTTGCAACCATATCCTTGACTTAAAATGCCACAGAGTCTCCTGGTTTAAATGTAAAGTTGCACAGCTTCACGTCCATCACGCTCACTGTTAAAGCCACTGATGCGCAAGCTCACCTCCCGACTCTGCTCTGCTGCACCTATCGGTCTACTCCTACAAACCAGTGGAAACTTGAGCCTCACTTGCAGGATCTGGAGCTTTTTCTTTTTTTGCTGCTGAAAGCGCAATGAAGGCTGATAGAGGTTGCCTAGCAACACCGCTTCTGCAAAAACCATAGCTTTGCTTCAGATATTTTTTTGTGAATGGATGGGTGCTTGGAAAAACAAAAAATATATAATAACAATCCAAAGTAATAATAATGTAATAATTATAGTAATCAGTATCATTCCCCAAAACGGCAAACACCTTTGCCATACAGTACAGAGATATAGATTTCCTTCTGAGCTACATGCAGTTAACTTCTGCCTTCTGCAATACCTCAGATTTCCCCCATTAAGTACAAGTAGAAATATATTTCTCTCTTTTTTTTTACTTTTAAATGATAAGAATATTACTCTCTGGAAACATCCAGAAGAAATGTCTCTACACTGTACATTGACCTGAAGAGGAACCCAGAGCAGAATTTGATTTTCCATAGGAAATGTCTACTGAAGGCAAATGAATTCATGACATCAGTCATTTTAGACACATACACTGGGCCTGGTGGTCAATGCCTGCTCACCTTCAAGAGCTCCTCACTCCCTGCTGAGGCTCTCCAAATAATCAAGTACTCTCTGCAGCATTCAAACGAGGCCAGTTTAGCAGCAAAATGGAAGGAAAATGCATTTTTTGTTACATTTTTCTGGTCTTTTATGATTTTTTTTTTTTAAAAGTGCTATCTTTCTCTTACATATAATATAGAACTCACTGTACATTATATAGATATATCAACATGTAGAGGTTAAATCTCTAGTTTTCTGTACAAAGAGAACACTGCAATAACAACAATAATAAAACATGGACGGTAAATAGACATCTTTAACTACTCTAATAAAACTATGAGAATAAAAATAGTCATATTCCATTTATAAATCAGATCATAAATTATCCATCATGCTCTCGAAGACAAAGTACTCTCCCTTAGTTTCAACCAAAAATACGAGTCTGGGGTTGAGGACCAGGGGTTCAGACAATCCGGAGCCTAATATAGACTTGATAGAGATCCAGACTGAAGCAGCTTTGACAAGACGAATTGTCCAAGGTACAGAAAACAGATTCTGCCAATCTTAAGTCTTAAAACATGAAATTCCTAAATCTGCATATGGGCTGTATAATGATCGGCTAGTAAAAAAAAAGTTGAAAACTTTTGAAACAACAAAATGTAAGCAAAGAATGTAACCAGCTACCAACTCCAGAACAAAATTACATCCTCAGGGGTGTTTTAGACCAGTCTCGCTATTTATCTGTGTCAAAATATAAAAATGACAGATGCTTCAAGTCTCTCAGTAAGGCACTATGACTGGCCGAGAGACTCTTTTCAATCCTTCTGGAACAGAAGCGTCAAAAACCCTGCCAGTCTCCACCACTGTCTTATTCTAATTTATAGGTACCTACACCAGGGACGTCCTCTTTTGCGCAAATTGTTGGCAAAACTTTTAAGACTTAAAGAAAGGCAGAACTGAGCCCCCAAAACACCCATTCACTAATGCTTATGCTGCAGTACAAAGTACAGCCAGGGGTAACACACTAATCAGATAAGAAGCTTAAGCAGGGTCTATTCAGCCAGGCCATTTTGTCCCCAAATGTCATTATATTTGAATCGCAAAAAGACTGCCCTGACTAAAGTAAACCCCAATTCACGGGTCCACCAACAACAAATGGAAGGCGGCCCCATTTCCAGGAGTGTCACACCCGCCTCACACACTAAGAGAATTTATTTCAACCAAAAAGGGACAGGAAGGTAGCATGCATGATAGTGCTTGAAGTGGCATATTTTGAATGATGTGTGTATGCATGACTGGACATATATACAGTACTAAAACACAAGAGACAAAATACTACACATCAAATACATATTATATTAACTCTGAATATAAACCAACTAAAGTGATATTACACACTTTGGTTATTTGTAATAATGCAATAGGGAAGCAAAAATCTAAAATCTAAATCTAAACCCCCGCTAATGCTCTAATAAATGCCGCATCAATAACAAGGGCAAAAGTGTGGGGTGAGAAGTAATGGGTCTGTCCACCAACTGACAGGATGCGTTATCCATGCACATTTAAAAAAAAAAAAAAAAAAAACCTCTGTTAATAATTGGACCCAGGCAAATTTCACAGTTTACTGAAAGTCCCTGACCCAGCCACTTCTTCCTACATTCAATACGGTGTCAGATAAGCTGTGCAAAACCTTACTCTGGCTGAGTCGCCATTTTTTCGTTGCATGTGTCTTTGGTAGAAAAAAAAAAAAAGAAACATAAAAGAACAATCAAAGTATAGTGTGCAAATATAATTTCTATCTTTTATATATATGAAAAAATTTAAACCCACCCTCCCCAAACCCCAGTTTCCCTTTAACGATTACCAAAAAAAAAAAAAAAAAAAAAGTATATTTTATATCAGAGCCATCTTATGGTACAAAGCACAGACTCTGTGGCATATATCTGCACTTTCCCCTGTTCCTATATACATTCAGAATAGCTTTAGTGAGCAGAGGTGCATTGGAGTGGCCCGTTGATGAGGCCGACCGCATCTCTGCCACCCTCTCTCAGAGATTAATGGTCCGCGTTCGACTCACCTCTGGGACGACAGAAATCAGCTCAATTTAGCTACAAGGCACAATGAATTTCACTGTTATTCAATACAAATTTGAAAAAAAAGAAGAAAAAAAACACACACCCAGCTAAAGGAATCACCAACATTTATCACCCTCCGCAACCCCTCACGCCGTCGCCACCGCCAAAAGTAACAGGGTGCATCTCATCTCCCCGCCCTTGTGTGAAGACACATCAGTCAAAGTAGAGATAGTAAAGGAAATGGTCATCCAGTTTACGTCAGAAAGCCCTCTCCCCATTTGTAAGAATGGGGGATTCGCTGACCTCCTCTTCAAGTCTATTTTTAAAATTCATCTCTATGCCGAAGGAGGAAGAGAAGAAAGGGAGGACAAAAAGAAAAAAAAATAAATACAGCCATAGTACAAAAGAACAGAATTACCCAGCCTAATCTAGAACCACACAACACCTCGGAGCTGCACTCCGCTGTGTCTTTCTGATTCAGACAAATACAATTTGTTTAGATCAGGTGCTTCTGTTTTGTATTTTTTTTTTTTTTGTGGTGCCTTTCTTGTGATTGGCATGGAAAGGATTGCCTGCAGATGCCACTGTACTAGAACAGGAGAGCAAATGTACAGAATACTGTGTTACTGTGACGACATATAGTACGTACATTACACTTTTTATTTGAAGAGAACGATTGACAATTTTTTTTTTATTATATATTTATATATTCAAATCCCATGTTTTGTCACACTGAAGGCATGACATTTGAATCTTATAGAGACTTCTTTCCCATTCTGATAAAGTGGCATCGGTCAGGCTCTCTGTACGCTACAGGAAATGGCTACAGCAAAAAACTGATTTCATGTCATTTAGCTTTTCTCTTTTTATATCTATTTTCATTTTTCTTTTTTTAGACAAAATAAGAAAAAAAATATCTTCTCAGGAGGTATATTGTATATTGGCTTTGTATGGTGGCCCATAAGTAAAGGTTTCTCATCGTTTCGTTGGTTTAAACCAGCCACATGCACAGATGACAACTACTAAGTGCAGAGACTACTACGGCGGCATTTTTGTTTGTGCGTGTGCGTAACGTGGGTATATACATACTGGGAACCAGAACTGGCATGTATGTATTCAGATGGGCCACTGGGTAAAAGGATGCACTTCCAGGTCGGGAGGTCATGCAGACACTGGGCCAATACCGTGTGGAGAGAAGGATGGTGAGGATGGCTTTCAAATGTCACGTCCAGACGCTGGCTGACCACTTTCAGACTTTTGAAGTTGGCACGCGCAGGCCGACCAGCCCACCTGTGGGATCACCCTTGCCGGTATTCTCCAGAATCTGGTTCACAAAGTCTGACGTCTGTCCAGCGACAGGAGATTTCACTGAAAAAGTACACGCAAACACAGAGAAATTTGTCATGAGCACTGAAGATACTGGAATATCTTTTTGGAGCTTCAATGCTGTTGTGCTACATTGTCAGTGCCTAATATTTTAATAGCTGAAAGTCTTTAAACTGTCATTGTAATAACAGGACTATTCTCTATGTGATGCATGGGACATTTTGATGGGTGGTAGTAGCCTAGTGGGTAACACACTCAACTATGAACCAGAAGACC
This sequence comes from Denticeps clupeoides, assembly GCF_900700375.1. Taxonomy (NCBI): domain Eukaryota; kingdom Metazoa; phylum Chordata; class Actinopteri; order Clupeiformes; family Denticipitidae; genus Denticeps; species Denticeps clupeoides. Next base: position 20,489,131 of record NC_041712.1, read on the forward strand.
CAGGTTCAAATCCCACTTACTATCATTGTGTCCCTGAGTAAGACACTTAACCCTAAATCTCCAGGGGGGGGACTGTCCCTGTAACTACTGATTGTAAGTCACTCTGGATAAGGGTATCTAATAAATGCTGTAAATGTAAATGTAAATTTTGATGACACAAGTTACTTTATACATTATCACGGATCAATATAACATTTAAACTGAACCTTCAATGTCTTGCTTTGAATTTAATTGAAACTAGTAAAAAAAAGAGGTTTCAAATGTTGGCAAAACCAGATTCCCCCCCCACATTATCTGAGTACCTATTTTAAATATTAGGACAACTACGATTGCAAATATTAAAGAATTGTTTTTACCATTTTGGTTTCATTTTCCAGAGAATTGCCCAACAGCTAAATATTTGACTTAGTAGAGGTTCCAGGGCTAACAAACTATGTCCAAAAATGACAGCATATGCAAAAAACTTCAAGAAAATAAGAATAAAAAATTATTAAGAAATTCAGGCAAATACTGAACTGAATAAAATGAATCTGCTTAGAATTTAACAGGAAAATGCCACAGCCATTACTAAAGAGGAACAGGTTTTAAATGAGTAAAAACTGTAAAATGTGACCAGCTCTGCGGTATAGAAATACTGGAGCAAGAATCACACAACAGTAGCAAAACAGGTAGCTTGTACTCATGCCATCAATGGCCGGCAAGAAGACGGCAGCTATAAAATCCAAGGATAGAAATGTTATGTAATGTGTTATCGACTGGGCTACTACCAAAAATAATTTATTTCACCAAAAATAAAAGACACTGAAAAAAGTAAATGAATGACCAGAGGTTACCAAGCTACCAGGCAGAGGTATCAACATTCATTCCTATTCATGAAGCAAACTTTACCCAAGGTGTCCTCAATGAGCTTGTCCAGCTTCTCAGCCATGCTTGTGCATTTGTCCTCAGATAGATCCTGGACTCTGTTCACAATTTCCTCCTTGATTGCGTTGATCACAAATAGCAGCCGATCTGTAAATGAACAAAAACCAAATGCATAAAGCAAAACTTTGTTTTGCAGGTCAGATATTCTATGTTTTTTTTTTTAAAAATGTCAGTATAGTGCTTGATGTCGATTACATCAGGTCTACAGTAATGTGAGGAATGTGGCAGGGTTTGTTTGGTTTCCACTGGAGAACAATGTACCATATTCAGTGCCAAGGCCCCACAGCTTCACCTTGTTGGCCTCATACTGGGCTTTCTTCTTCAGTCTGCAAGCCCTGGAGACACAGTGCAACAGAGAAAAACAAGATCAGTGAAACACAAAATAGGGTCATACGACCCTATTTACTCTTCGATCACTACAGCTGTTTATCACAGACAAAAACACCATGGCCAGGCACTGACAGAAGGAGGCCATCTAAAAAATTACCATGATATTAAAGCTATTATATATGGGCAGTTGTGTTACCTGGATGCCAGTTTGTTCTTCTCCTTGCGGGAACGTGGGCGAGCGGTCAGTGGCAGCTCGCTGACTGGGGTCAGGTCACTGATGACCTTATTGAGCTTACGCAGCTCATTGCCGATCTGTAAGAGTTTGCGAGGGTTCGGTGTGAGATCCTCCACATCTGTTCGCCGCGACTTCTTCAGAGTGTATTTACCTGTCAACACACAGACACAGACATTGCATAAGTCGTCCAGAACGACTTACAACATGCTTTGCCATCAGTGAAAGTATTCACTTTATTCGGACCCTAACTACTTCAACCACTCTATGCACACCGTTGTGGCTTTTCTTACATAGATCAGACTACAATAAAGAACTTACAAGTTAGTCTAAGTGCATCTTTCTCACCGTGATGAAGGCCATTCTTCTGGTACATGTTGCTGGGGAGCGTGTCTCTGTCCCACTCTGACGGCTTGAGCATGCGCTCCTGCTTTGAGGGCGCGAGCTGCTCGCTGTACTCCCAGAAGTAGCGGCGCTTCCCCCTCTGGCGAGACAGGCCTGCAGTCAAGCCCTTCATGTCCTCCGCCATGTCAGCATCACAGCCTGAAACAGAGGAGAGGCGGATTGGTCATTATAGGCAGTTAATTAAGGTCTGCCGACACACGTTTGGGACTCTGAGGGGGGTCATTCAACTAACCAGTCGACCACCACACATTCCAGCGCCTGGTCCTAAACCAGGGTAGACCAACAGTTACTATGCTGTCTGCAACATACTACCATGATAATACCTGGACCAATGTATGTGACCTACCATTTTTCTGCATTCTGCTAGTCAGTATTAACCAGTGCTAACCAAAGTAGTTTAATTTTCTGAATTGATTGTTATGAGTTTAGTAATCAAGAGTCCTGTTAGAAAATTATATTTGGACATTAGAGACTTTTACAACTGCAGTAAGATTTGTACCCGGTACACGTAGTACCATGGTACATTAGTGCATGGTGCGTGTACTTCGTCCACCACTGCTCACTGAGCACTGTACATCATGTTAGGTGCTTCTGTGCCAATGTTCATTGTCAAAAGTGCTTTATAAATAAAGAATGATTGACTGACCGAAAGTCACCTCAGTGCACAGACAATGAGACCATTCTGGCTCTCGCAGACCTCAGTGACGAATAATGACAAAAAGGGCTGTGCTGTGCCAGTTCAGCATAGCTTTTTAGAAGCCATACACTACATTCTCACACTCAGCTTATTACTGAGATATGCTCCAGTGAAAGGCCCTTCTGTCTGCTGAAGCCAGCTTGGCTCAAGATAAAACTGGAGTCAGTATTCTTTCTGTGTGTGTGTGTGTGTGTGTGTGTGTGTTACTGTCGGTTGGGGGTTGGGGGCGTTTACCAGGCTCTGAGAAAGCATCGCTGATGTCGTCATCTTTGTCCCCCTCATAGTCCTCATCTTCCTCTTCTTCCTCATCGTCGTTCTCCGAGAGCTCGTGCTCGCTGCCGAAACCCTCGTCGTGATCTTCATCATCCAGTTCCAGTCCCCCATCATACTCTTCCTCCTCCTCCCCCTCCTCCTCCTCCTCGCCGTCTTCTTCCTCATCCGCCTCCTCCTCCTCCTGCTCTGCCAGTGCCTTACCTGCCAGCCTGGCCCGGGTGAGGAAGAGCGAGTAGTTGTGTTCTTCCTCCTTCTTCTTCTCTGCCGCGGCGGCTGCTGTCGTCGCACCGTCGGTTGCCGCACCCATGGCACCAATGGGCAACAAGGTCTCGCTGCCCCCTGCCACAGAGAAGTGGAGCTTGGCTGGCAGGCCCCTGGAGGTGCCCACCTCCATGCCCGCGGGCAGCTCTCTCTTGCAGACGTTGGCGGCTGCTCTCCGCTCCGCCGCTGCAGACAGGGGGCTGGTGGAGGTGGCGCAGGAAGATCCTGGGGGATTGTTCACCGCCATGCCGGTCTCGCTCGGACGCTCCGCAACGGGACCAGCAGAGGGCGTGACAGTGACCTGCGTGTCGGAATTTTTGCCAGGCGGCCGGTGGGGGCCACTGATGCGCACTTTGGCCTTGCACACGAAGTCGCTGCTGCTGCCGTCCGCAGGAGGTGGCCCGTGACGCTGTGCTTTGGCCATTGTCTCTGTGCTAGATGCCACCGGCCAGGTGGCCTTCTGTGAGCCTTCAGGGAAGTCCGGCAGCGTGTTTTGGCTGGAAGAGGATGTAAAGGAGGTGATAAAGGAAGAAGTAGTGAGGTGGTTGGCCTTCTTGCCCTGTGAGGCTGCAGGTGGAGGCAGGAGGACCTGCTGCTTTGGGCACATCAGAAGGTCTGGGTGGTACAGAGTGTCACATACAGGCTGGGAGTCCTCACTGTTGAGCTGGGCCAGCGTGGGAGTCCGGCCAATCACCTCCTCATCCTGGTAAGGGCTGGAGAAGTCATCCAGCCCCAGGAAGTCCACCTCCTTTGTGCCCCAGATGTCACAGCTGGTCAGCCTTGTGTACTTGGTCAAGTCCTCCCAGTAACTGTCCCACTGCTCAAAGTTCGAGGTGGGCTCACTGCTCTCCCCAAGGTCTGACAGTTGATCCAGACCTTCCAGCTCCCGGCACTCGCCAACTCCAAACACGTCCCCTTTCGGGCTCTGGCGGCACGTCATCTCCCTGTCCTGGAGGGTAAAACAGAAAATGTTTGACGTCACAGCCATAAAAGTCTACACAAGTGGGACAGATGCAGGATTCTGACAAGGAAACTGCATAATTAGTTTAGTGAATGTGCCATTTCAGTGCCTGCAGAGACTCCTTAAGGACGTGGACCATAATATATCTATAATAGTAAAGGGATTGTCGCCTTTTACGCTCTATATTATATTACAATGCAATTATGTTTGTCATACAGTGATTGTCATTTGCAGGGGCTTAACGTGCAATGCTATATTGTGTGGTGCACCTTGTCCACACTGAGAGCTACTCACCAGCTCGTACATAAAGTCTGGGTCAGAACTGTTAGCCAGCAGATCTGTACTGGTCAGCGCCTGGTCAGCAAAAGTGTAGTTCTGAAAGGCATCCCCAAAGGGAGGGTCCATCCCACTGATGCTGGGCTGTATGAAACGCATGAAAAAAAATTACAAACGAAAAACGAAAGCCTAACACTGCCACCAACGACAATACCGCGGTTCTTACCTGAGGCATTGCCAAGCACAGATCTCCAGTTCCTAAGTGGAATTTTATTTCCCAGCCACCGCTCACCACTAGTCAACTAAGCCAGCGGCCTAACAGCTTATATAAGTATGGCTGTGATGTCCTCCTCAGTCGGCTTTTAACTGCGAGATGGGGGCGAAAGAAAAAACAAAAAAAAACAGGCAATGACACATTTACAAACTGCTTCAAACTGCTACCAACTCCGTGCGGAGAAAACACGCTCGGAGCTTCGCTCACCATATTCGGAAAGAAAGGGCACAAAGGCAGCAGAAAGATGGCCTCCCCCTGGCCGGCTACTTTAGCCAGGATCGAAGAAAGTTACTGAGGCTGACGGAGAGAAGCGGATAAACTCCATGAAAGACGGGGAGCTGAAGCCAGTGTATTAATTTAGCCGGTAGAAAGGGAGAGAGAGAGAGAGAGAGAGAAAGCGGGTGAGGAGGCAAGGGAGAGAGAGGAAGCGATAGAGCGAGAGAGATGAACACAGGGGCTATTTTTGTAACAGTCACAATTCCCTCTCCCCTCTCCCCATAGCCGCGCGCAGACGGGCGCAAACACGGGGACCCGTCGCCGCAGAGTTATACGCCGTTTGCATAACAAATCGGCAGAAGTGTACAGACAGAAAGACCGAGAGGAGATGCGTGACTGAGCTCTGCTAGCCAGCTGCAAATGCAAGCGCAAAACAATCCTGCTCTTCGTGCGGCCCGTGATGTCATTTCCTGTCGGCATGCAATCCTGAGTCAAATAAGCATCTTATCATCCCCCGTGCTTCTGCACACGGCGGACAACTTTGCATGCGGCAAAGGACGAAAACAACTCTTGCAGACAACGCTGCTTTTCTTTCTCACACACACACACACACACACACACACTTCCACTTTACCACACTTCAGTTTCGACCTGACAGCAGACCAGCTGAGGGGAAATTCCATGCAGATGTCCTGCAATCTGTGTCAATCTGTGCCAGGGTTCCGGAGGGGGCATTAATGTTGGAGCGCCCCCCAGAGCCGGTCCCACGAGCTGGGCAGGCACCAGACGGGTAAACTTTACCCGAGGTTACCATTAATGCACAAGCTAATGCGCCAGACACATTCAATACTGCTTGTATCGGAGGGCCGATCGGAAGCACTGATCAGGCTGCCAAGTTACCACTAAACCTGCTAAATGAGCAAATAGCCAACAGGTTATGGCAAGACTTTCACACAAAATAATGTTTTGATCACTTTGAATAATTTAAATAGCTGTAATTCTGTAACTCAATACCCATGCCGTACCTTTCACAAATGTAGACACTCCTATTTGGGAGGCAGGGACAGACCTGTGCTTGGGGTCATTGTCATGAGCTGCTATAGAGATCTACCAAATAAAAAATAAAAAAACTTTATCTACTTAATCAATTACCTGCCAGGTTCTCCTGTGACAATTGTTGTAATCACTGCTCTTTTATTCTCTAGACAAACTGAATTACTGACCAAAACCATTTTAAATATACTGTAAATTATAATAATTTAAATCAAATGTATATGCAAATACATATGTGCTGAACAGTTCATCTATACCTGGAACTAACTATGAGCCTAGTTTCCTCTATAGGCTCGTAAATACTTCCGTTTTATGGTTTACCAAACCTTTAAAAGGAGTGTGTCAGTTTAATTGGTGAAGTTGTACAGACAATTGCATGTTAAAATGCTAACACAGGTGCCTAATATTGAGGCTTACTTCAAGCACGAATTGTTGCGTTCACCTTATTGTGCTTAGACTTGTACTAATCTCAGCTCTTAATACAGAAATACTTCTTTATCTAAAGCAGCACTACACATTTTTGGGGCAGTGGTGGCTTTGCGCTTAAGGAAGCGGCCCCGTAGTCAGAAGGTTGCCGGTTCGAATCCCAATCTGCCAAGGTGCCACTGAGCAAGGTACCGTTCCCGTTCCCACACAGTCTCGGGCTCCTGTCGTGGCTGCCCACTGCTCACCAATGGTGAAGGTTAAATACAGAGGACACATTTCGTAGTGTCACCATGTGCTGTGCTGCAGTGTTTCACAATGACAATCACTTCTCGGCCCATTTATTTTAAGATGCAAGCATGCCCGCTCCAAAAGAACTCTCACACTGTAGGGAACTAATAGAACAAGCCTGATCCTTTCACTGAACAAGCTTGTTCAATCTCATCTGGGCCAGGCCACCCGCAGAGCACTCCTCTACTATTGATTTGTATTGCTGATTCATATTTATATATTTTCACCACTGCATGACTGAGCACTTATTCCAGCGGGTACGTCAGGCATCAGAACATGCAATGACTAAACAAATCACGAGTATTCGGAACAAAAGGCCAAGAGTGCCGCGGTAGCCCATATAACAGGTCACAGGTTGCAGTCCCTGCTGGATTTTCAGGCAGGTCTCCGTGCCTAGCCTGTTCCGGCAGGTCACTATAGCTTGATGCACAGGCTTGAAGCGTGTTAGATATGCGTGGGTGTGCTGCGTCTGCATCAGCCAACTCGATGTAGCTGTAATCATGCTAATAAAACAGGAAATATCAAGCACCGCTGGTGAGAAAAAAATAAAAAAACATTCTTATAACAAGACCAAAGGTGACATCTCAGGCTTTCTGCAACAACTAAGCATGCTATTTTAGAAGCTGGTATGAACTGTGGCTTATGTTACAGCAGAGTTTACGGTCTGGTGTTTTTAAGCCACACGGTGAAATGATCATTCTAAGGCACTGGCACTCGCAAAAATGCTTCCTCTACAAATAATAACAATAAATACTCTTGTCTTTATATGGATTGATTTATTGGTCATATTACATATGAACAATAGTACATTTACTAGTAAATAGGCATCTATCCTTTTAGACTACAATACTTTAAATGTTGATTGGACAGACGATGATCCGTGCATTATGGATACGTTTAAAGACACAGAATCCTTGGGTCTAGAACATTTTTTACTCAACAAGGAAGTGCTATTCACAGAGCTAATACTCACATGCTACCACCATTACATCAGGAGCTATTCAAAAGTAATCTTACGTTATATAGTTCATAACCTGAATTACAAGTTTTACTAGCCTCCGCAACAATACATTTTTAGGCAATTAATTTGTATTTGTAACTAGTAATACACACAAAAAAGGCTATTTCGCTAACATAGTAGGTGCATTTAAACAGGTTTTCCACTCCCCAAACACATTAAAATATCTTGAACTCAACATGGACCCCATCGCAAACAAATAAGTGGTCAACCAAACAATTTCAAGTGAGAGACAACGCCCACAAAACCCCGTCATTCTATTGGACTAAAAATGACATTGCCCCGCCTCCGCAAGCTCACCATTTGCTTGACGCGTCGCCTATCAACAAAGAGCTTTTCGATAAATACCCTGCCCAGTTCATGGTAGGTTGAGTCCGCAACCAACAAACAATCTTAAAAGGCCCGATCACGTTACATAAATACAAAAGACTCGCTCATTAACCACCAAGGCAAAACACAACAGTTGTTTAAATCGGTCAACATGAACAAAAGGCTGATAAAATAACACCGAAAAACCATAACAAAATCATCCGTTCGTTCCTTCCCGTTTTTTTTTTTTCCTCGAAAAATAAAATCACTATAAACACGTGCGAACAGTCGGCTGCAGAGTTCAGCGTGCATGCAGTACACCCATGTTTTACTTCCACGCTCGTTCTACCGTGGCAGTACACAGATGGGGGCGTGTACCCTAACAGAGCAGCGAGTGATTCATTTAGGTTGAGCTACAAAATCATTAATTACGAGACCGTGTGGCTGATCGGTATAATGCCATGTCGAAAGCAACCGTGTGCTCTGTGAAACGAGTGCATGTGTGCACAAATTGGACCCAGCGTCGCCTTCAAGTTGCCAAATGTGCAGCTCTTCTTAACCGTAACAATCAGCCTCAACCGAGAGTCCGAAAATACGATTTCGGTAGTGCCACAATCTCGGATTCTTGCATAGATGTCTCTTATTGTTAGCGAAACCTCTTCGTAAACAACCCAGCACGTGCTTGGAGACGCCGAAGCTCCGGTCCATGAATTTAAAAATGTCATCTGCAGAGCGCTGCTAGTCCTCGGCTATCGATCGCCGCGGTTTAGTAAAAGCTAAAAAACCACGGTATTCGGTCTAATGGCGAATGGTGTGCAGCTTTTCCAACGCTGTGACTTTTCCATCTACTACGAGCTCCGGCAACTAAACCAGGGCGAATCGAATAACGCGTCTAAACGAGACCTCGCCGCGAAATGGCGAGTGGTTTGTTAAAAGTGGCACGATTTAACAACACGACTGGTATTTATTGTTTTTGGGGTTTTTTACGGGGAACTAGAGCGGATTCTTAAAAACTATGGCCTCCGTCCCTCCCCTCTCAGCAAAGGCGGGCTAACAACTTAGCTCGCCAGCTAACCCTAGGTGGTACTGTTTTGTAAGAGCCGCGCTTTAAACGATTTCGACTGGCCGCGTAGAGGACTGGCGCAATATTGCGCAACTCACCTCTCAGCTACTCGCGGTCCTGTCCGGGCAGGGTTTAGCCCCGCGTTTGGGCGGCTTTCACCGAACTTTGTGTCATTTCTGCGGAGTCCACGCTGCCTTCCTCTCGGGTTTGTTTTGTTTATCTCCTTCCTGACGGGTTCCTGGAAAGCGCGTGACTGCCCGACCACGTGCTCCGCCTCCGGCCAATCGAACGCGAGCGTGGGGACTGACCCAAAACAAGGCATCTCCATTGATGTTAGTTCTGCGTGAGTTCCCGTTCGTTTTAACAAACGAACACCCGCACAATTTATTTCAGTCCTGAACATATCGACCAGGCACTTTCCCCATGGGAAAGTGATATTAGTACATTACAATGGTAACATCAATCAAAAATCATAACATGACAAAGTGTATATCATCAACAATTAATTTAATCACATCGGTTTTCATTATGGCACTTTTGGAAATGGGTGGGAATGTCTCAGCCTCCGTGCGGGGCAGTGTGCAAGGCCCACAGCAATCCACTGAAGTCTATTCCTGGGAGACAAGCCAACCTTTTCACTAAATAGAAGCAGCTATTACTCAGCAGAAAACCAAAAAAAAAACAAAAAAACACTCAGGCTGAATGTTGCTTTCAGCAGACAAATCATTAGCATATGGAACTTCCCTGTAAACAAACAGTACCGTGTAAAGGTTTAAACATGGCACAACGAGCATAGCACACGACTTAAATAATTCAGATGTGAACCTCAACGGATGCTAAGGTTGTTGTTGGGAGAGATGTTTGGTCACATCCGTCTTCACTCTGAAGATCCACGTTTTCAAGGCCAGTGGTGCTGCAGATACCAAATGGTGTCGTTGCTCAAGGCTGGTCCGAACAGGGGATTCAACTGCGACAGGATCGCAATCAGCCAGCTACACAGGGGGAAAAAAAAAAAAAACACAATAAGGCCCATATTCTAAAAATGCTACATTCCAAGTCTTTTTACACATTATCAGCAATTTTTGTGTTCTCAAAAGCGTTAATTTGTAAAATACAAGTCACATTTGCTCCAACCATAGGATCATTAATACATTTTCCTCTGTGTTTACAAAACTTCCTTAATGAGGCTGGCCATAGTAAATTCCCAAGCCACATCTTTATGTTGGTTCATAAAACTGTACTTGGGTTTAGCCAGCTCAAAGTTCAACAGGAACCACCGATGTAAAAAGGTCTGTGGGTTTCGCATGAACCTCAAGCCGGGCCTTAGGAGAAGTGAGACAAGTACGATTGCGCTGCCAAGTAAACTGATTCAGCAAACAAGACAAAGTGAGGCGTTCTACCGTGTTTGTCTCGTCCTTTGCCTGGACCTGTTGGTGCCGTCTGTGGTGAACAGGACAGGGGAAACCCAGAAAGGTCCTAACCTACTGGTGCAGATTTTCCCCATCCACACTCAGCGTTTCCATTTACAATATTTATCCAGAGTGACTTATAATCAGTAGTTACAGGGTTAACCTCAGGGATAAGTGTCTTGCTCAGGGACACAATGAAAGTGAAAGTGAAGTGATTGTCATTGCGATACACAACAAGGCACACGGTTCACACAACGAAATGGGTCCTCTGCTTTTAAGCATCACCCTTAAGTGAGCAGTGGGCAGCCATGACAGGCAGTGTGTGGGGACTCAGTGGCACCTTGTCGAATCAGGATTCGAAACCGATCCTGATACGATGCAGGGCTGGTTCCTTAACCGCTAGGCCACCACCGCCCCACAATGGTAGTAAGTGAACTCACATTCTGGTTCAGATGTGAGTAATACTCCATTCCTTTCATCTTACGAATTCATATTCTGATTCAGGCATAATGGCAAGTGTGTTATACAAATGTCTCTTCTAAGGCACCATTAACTTATTGCAGTTAAATACAGACTTGTATAAATTACACAAACTAGGGATGCACCAATCCATCTTTTTTCAGATCCAATACCGATACCAATGCCTGGGGTTTGGATATCTGAGGATTCAGAGAACCGATCTGATAATTCTTTAATGAACAAATTTTCTCTTTACTTCTAAGATAATAACAGTTACAGAAATATAACATGATGGCGCAGCAAGGATTACATTAGCCCAATGCTAGCTGGCAGCCTAGCAGGTCAGGAAGCAGATGTGCAAATCTAAGTCAACGAGCCACTGAGGACGATACCGGTTGGATGTGCAAATCCCAAACAGTCAACGAGCCACTGAGGACGATACCGTCCCCTGTCCCCACACTGCTCCCTGGGCGCTGTTCATGGCTGCCCACTAATCATTGAGGATGAGATAACAAATCACTTGACTTTCGTTCCAACGGCAGCAATTTTGGATGAATTCTGAATAATATGAGATAAAGAAACAGCGAGAATTATATATGACTGGACATGTAGCACCAAAGCTTGAAAGGCCACGATCCTCTTGTGAGTAACAATGGTTCCACACACTTTCAAAGAACCAGCACACAGTCTTGGCAGAAGAGGGCAGTATAATAAATTATCCATTTAGAATGTGTTTTTACAACCTGATTTTCCCCACTGCATCCCAAACCTGATTTTCCCACTGCATTACTAACACTGCATCCCAAACATGATTTTCCCACTGCATCACTAACACTGCATCCCAAACATGATTTTCCCACTCCATCACTAACACTGCATCCCAAACCTATTTTCCCACTGCATTACTAACACTGCATTCCAAACCTGATTTTCCCACTCCATCACTAACACTGCGTCCCAAACGTGATTTTCCCACTCCATCACTAACACTGCGTCCCAAACCTGATTTTCCCACTGCATTACGAACACTGCGTCCCTAACCTGATTTTCGCACTGCATTACTAACACTGCAACCCAAACCTGATTTTCCCACTGCATCACGAACACTGCATCCCAAACCTGATTTTCCCACTGCATCACGAACACTGCGTCCCAAACCTGATTTTCCCACTGCATCACGAACACTGCGTCCCAAACCTGATTTTCCCACTGCATTACGAACACTGCATCCCAAACCTGATTTTCCCCACTGCATTACGAACACTGCATCCCAAACCTGATTTTCCCCACTGCATTACGAACACTGCATCCCAAACCTGATTTTCCCCCACTGCATTACGAACACTGCATCCCAAACCTGATTTCCCCACTGCATTACGAACACTGCATCCCAAACCTGATTTTCCCACCGCATTACGAACACTGCATCCCAAACCTGATTTTCTCACCGCATTACGAACACTGCATCCCAAACCTGATTTTCCCCACTGCATTACAAACACTGCATCCCAAACCTGATTTTCCCCACTGCATTACAAACACTGCATCCCAAACCTGATTTCCCCACTGCATTACAAACCTGATTTTCCCCACTGCATTACGAACACTGCATCCCAAACCTGATTTTCCCACCGCATTACGAACACTGCATCCCAAACCTGATTTTCCCCACCGCATTACGAACACTGCATCCCAAACCTGATTTTCCCCACCGCATTACGAACACTGCATCCCAAACCTGATTTTCCCCACTGCATTACAAACCTGATTTTCCCCACTGCATTACGAACACTGCATCCCAAACCTGATTTTCCCACCGCATTACGAACACTGCATCCCAAACCTGATTTTCCCCACCGCATTACGAACACTGCATCCCAAACCTGATTTTCCCCACTGCATTACAAACCTGATTTTCCCCACTGCATTACGAACACTGCATCCCAAACCTGATTTTCCCCACCGCATTACGAACACTGCATCCCAAACCTGATTTTCCCCACTGCATTACTAACACTGCATCCCAAACCTGATTTTCCCACTGCATTACGAACACTGCGTCCCTAACCTGATTTTCGCACTGCATTACTAACACTGCAACCCAAACCTGATTTTCCCACTGCATCACGAACACTGCATCCCAAACCTGATTTTCCCACTGCATCACGAACACTGCATCCCAAACCTGATTTTCCCACTGCATCACGAACACTGCGTCCCAAACCTGATTTTCCCACTGCATTACGAACACTGCATCCCAAACCTGATTTTCCCCACTGCATTACGAACACTGCATCCCAAACCTGATTTTCCCCACTGCATTACGAACACTGCATCCCAAACCTGATTTTCCCCCACTGCATTACGAACACTGCATCCCAAACCTGATTTCCCCACTGCATTACGAACACTGCATCCCAAACCTGATTTTCCCACCGCATTACGAACACTGCATCCCAAACCTGATTTTCTCACCGCATTACGAACACTGCATCCCAAACCTGATTTTCCCCACTGCATTACAAACACTGCATCCCAAACCTGATTTCCCCACTGCATTACAAACCTGATTTTCCCCACTGCATTACGAACACTGCATCCCAAACCTGATTTTCCCACCGCATTACGAACACTGCATCCCAAACCTGATTTTCCCCACCGCATTACGAACACTGCATCCCAAACCTGATTTTCCCCACCGCATTACGAACACTGCATCCCAAACCTGATTTTCCCCACCGCATTACGAACACTGCATCCCAAACCTGATTTTCCCCACTGCATTACAAACCTGATTTTCCCCACTGCATTACGAACACTGCATCCCAAACCTGATTTTCCCACCGCATTACGAACACTGCATCCCAAACCTGATTTTCTCACCGCATTACGAACACTGCATCCCAAACCTGATTTTCCCCACTGCATTACAAACACTGCATCCCAAACCTGATTTCCCCACTGCATTACAAACCTGATTTTCCCCACTGCATTACGAACACTGCATCCCAAACCTGATTTTCCCACCGCATTACGAACACTGCATCCCAAACCTGATTTTCCCCACTGCATTACGAACACTGCATCCCAAACCTGATTTTCCCCACCGCATTACGAACACTGCATCCCAAACCTGATTTTCCCCACTGCATTACAAACCTGATTTTCCCCACTGCATTACGAACACTGCATCCCAAACCTGATTTTCCCACCGCATTACGAACACTGCATCCCAAACCTGATTTTCCCCACCGCATTACGAACACTGCATCCCAAACCTGATTTTCCCCACTGCATTACAAACCTGATTTTCCCCACTGCATTACGAACACTGCATCCCAAACCTGATTTTCCCCACCGCATTACGAACACTGCATCCCAAACCTGATTTTCCCACTGCATTACGAACACTGCATCCCAAACGCAGACTTAATTACGGAAGTGTGTTTAAAACATATTTATGAAATTAAGTCAAAACAACGAGTTAGTTAATGACCATAAATTTAAATCGACAAAAAATTTTTTAGAAAATTTTACTTAAAATGCCCCTTTCTTATCAAAAGAAACACGCTATTACACATGGAGGAAATGGGTATGGACATATAAACACATGCAAGAACGAGTGAACTGCTGCATTACTCCGTACTTACAACAAGTAGCAGCGACACTTCTTTTCTTTTCACTTGTATATAAGTACCTTAAATCATCACCCTTTTTTATACATTTCATATTCTGATCACAAAATGTAATCGAGCAAAAGCGTACTTACAACAAGTAGCAGCACACAGCAGTCAGAACCAGCATGACCACGGTGACCCTGTTGGGAGAAGGTGGCACATCTGAGAGAGGAAAAAAACAAACGTCTGAAGTGCAGAAAACGAAGTAGAAACACTTCGGTATTTTCGGACCAACTCCTGATCCCCGGTGTATTAATAACTTTGTCGCCGCAGAAGCGTCCGGCGAACGACGACTGAAGAAAAGTGGCGCAACGACGCGGGTCCCGTGATTAGATTAAAAAAAAAAAAAAAAAAACGAGCCAACTCACCCCCGGTTTGGCCCTTTAGGAACGAACCAGGGCACAACCCCGCCGACGAACAACCAGAAGAGCGTGAACACCGCCATGGGGATGCCGAACGAGTGCTCCGTCATGGTGCTCCGGCGCGGAAAAGAGAAGTATTTTATCCCCCGGAGTTCTGCTCGCGGTTCGCGGCGGTGCGCGGCGGTGCGCGGAAGGGGCGCGGACGGGAAGTCATGCGGCGCGACGTCACGGGGCCAGACGGCGGGACGCGGCGGAGTCGCGCTTTCCCGCTTAATACGGGCGCAAAAAGACTTTTTAATACTTTACTTCTCCGTAGAACAAAACAAATATTCACAACTGTAAGTCCCGGAACGTCCAGACGAGGGAGCTGCTTCACCATTTAAAAAAAAATTCTTAACGCGACCCCCCCATGTTCATAATCTAAATGATATTTCTGTATAATTTCTGTTGTGCATGTGAACAAAACAACGTAAATGCTATACAAAAAACATCTGTCTTTAATGCAAGACAGTGTGCAGAAAATCTGGTAACACACTCGCCTACGAACCAGAAGACCCAGGTTCAAATCCCACTTACTACCATTGTGTCCCTGAGCAAGACACTTAACCCTGAGTGTCTCCAGGGGGGGACTGTCCCTGTAGCTACTGATTGTAAGTCGCTCTGGATAAGGGCGTCTGGTAAATGCTGTAAATGTAAATATCTGATGGTGGCAGGGAAGACGACACAAAATGGTTGTCTATTGGAGGCAGACTCCATTTATTAAATTATATTTCGACAAAACAAAAAAAAAAATCAAATAAATACATTGAGGAATAAATTATAAACAATAAGTCCTGACTCCCTCCTTCACCAATCAAAAATCAGACTTTATATGCCTGGACCAAATCTTTTCCCTGACAATCAATTATCTTAACATAAAACAGTTCATGATAGTCAAATTGCCCGCTCATCACTTAATAAATTACTATGCCCTTTTAAAACATTTTTTGCAAAAAAATAGTGACATTGATTTACAACTAATTTTGCACCATTACCATTCCCCCTCTTGCCCAACCCCATTTGGTTACCCCATATGGCTGTTCGAAGTACTGGTATTAGACGCTAGCTCTGCTGCAGTGTCTTTTGATGTAAACAGAACGGTTTTTACGATCGTCCACCAGTTTCAGTTTACAAATTGTGTTTCACTGTAGACATTTAATGAAAGGACTTTATGTCATGGTACGTATGAACAGCAAAGTGGTTGTAATATCATTAAACACTGCTTTCTTTTCTCTGATCAAAAAATTTAATAGAGCAAAAGCAATCAAGACAGTGCTGCTAACCCAGTAGGTTTGGGTTTGCTTCTTCCAAGTCCAACACTCTCCATGGTAAACTCTTCACTGATCATGCTGTCTTCCCGCCAGCTGTCATGCCAAAGGGACCCAAGCCAGTGGCGGGTGCCTTCGTCCCAATTTTCAGGGAGTAGCAGCAATAGGTAACCCACTGCGATGATCCCGGCTGCAGCCACCCTCACTTCACTCAGCTGGGGTGCGATGGAGTTGAAAAAGTGATCAACCGCTGTGGAAATTCGAGAAGAGATCAGCTTTTCTTCATCTTAATGCAATTGTATTACCGTAAAATGTGTGGATGCTATATAACAAAGGCTCTACATGATTTGACTGCCTGTTAGCTAAAGAGATTATGGTGCATGCAACAAAATGTATCTTCTACATTTAGCCCATCAGTGGAAAGGCACAGTGTGTGGGGACAGTACCTTGCCTCCATATTTCCACTGCCTCATATTTCGTTTTCCAAGTAAAGCAGACACAGGATTATACCATTCATACCTGTGCTTGCTGGGATGCTCAGTAGAACTCCAATAGACAAAAGGGTGGGGTAAGTCAGCACAACTCCCAGATTTACAAGCACATTGAAAGCTGAGCATGAGAAAAAAGAAAGAAAAGGAGCAGACCAGACTGAATGTAAAGGATGCAAACATTTCTTCATTACTTCAGAACTGCACAGCCAATATGGAAAATCCAAGCACGTTACCCAGCATCAGGGAGGCCATGACACACAATGTGTGCCAGGGCATGGCCTGTGCGGGTGGCCAGTACTCCACGTGTGTGAGGTAGAGCATCAGGCACACCCATGAGTGTAGGACACAGCTGAACAAACCCACACAAGAAAACAGGACACTGGCAGGCCCAAGATGAACTTCCCCGACGCGCTTCCTCAGTAACACCTGCACACACGTGTTGAAGAACAAGAACATTTCTTGTATTCACTGGGTCATTCATGTTTGGCAGACTAAGTCAGAAAGCAGTTGGGGAATATATTACCTTGTACAGGGCAGAAGTGGAAGCAGAGCCCACACCTAGTGCCACACCTGTGATGGAATCGCTATGGAAACCATCGGCATAGGCCATCATCACAATCCCAGTGATGGACAGAATGGCTGCTACTATCTGGGAAGTGGGAAGACACAAGAATAAAGGCAGAGCAAAGAAGATGTAATGAATTTTAATGACAGAGACCTGACCTCACCCTGACACCCATGAAGCGGTCCTTCAGTCCAATCCAGGACAGGAGGAAAATGAAGGCCTGGCTACAGCAGAGGATTGCACTTGCGTCACCTGAGGAAATCCGTTGAAGTGCTAATAGGTAGAGGAACCCTGAAAGGTTCCATAGCACCGAAAAAGGGGCTGCGCCCTTCAGCAAGATCCTCACCGTCACTCCTTCCTCACCAAGGAAACGACTACACTGTCTTAAATAAGGAAGCATACTGTTCTCAAAATCTTTTCTGTCACATAAGACTATACTTTATAAGTTCCACAAGTGGAACATTTACAATGTCAGAGAATATGCAGACTGCATAATGTAAAAAGTTCACTGTAAAGGTAAATAGTCTGGAAAACATTGGATAAAGGTGTTAAAAATATCTGTGTGTTTATGTATATGTATATACATTTATGGATATGAATTTCTGTGCCATACAAAAAGTGACACAGCTAAAAGGTGGAAGCAGTTTCGGGAACAAGATTGTTAAAACATTAGAGGGCTCCCTGAATACCGAGCCCCTCGTGGTGATCTGGGTTTGGCTAATGGGGTAGAGATATATGTTTAGCCTCATGCAGAGCTGAGAGGATTGAACGCCTAAAGTAGCTTATCTTAAACAGCTTCATATAATTCCTTCAATCAAATTGAGCAACATTAAATTTCATTGTGATGGTCAATGCATGACTGTCATATACTTGCCTAAGAAGAACAATGGTTATACGACTAATACTCAATGTGACTAATGACCGTCTGGAAACATTTATGTCCAATTTTTTAAAATGGCAGATATATTCACATTAATATATATTAAATATTCTGATCTAGTTCAGAGAAAGTATAGAAAAAAATACTTGGGCACGGTGGGCAGACCTGAATCGATGGAAGGGCCACTCTCTTTGTTCTGCTCCCAGCAGGTGGCCCATGTAGTAGATGGGGAAGAGTAGAAGGTTCCATGTGGAACAGAACCAGGTGATGAAAAATGGGGCGTGGAGCCTTTCCAATGCTTCTTTAGCACTATGCGTAGTCCCTGCCCACAAGAGGGCCACACTGCCCCCCAGTAACACGCCCCATGCCACCTTCCGCATGGCCTTTAGGGGGCACTTGGAACAACATCTTCTCACGCTGTCTTGCTTTTTCAACAGTTCTTTCAGTTCTTTATCACCCTCCTCGCCAACAGCACTCTCCGTCTTTGACTGGTCATGGTCTAAAGAACAAAATGCTATTTTGTAATAAATATTAGTTACTTTATATTAACATTTTGTGTTGCTTTATGATTTATGTATTAATTGTACTTTCCATTGGTGATATTGTTCTCACTGGGAAATTTGACTTGGGCTGGGAAATTAGTCTCGAAGCGACAAGCGTCAAGAAATAATCTGTCTTCAGAGCACCTTAATTAATTGGAAATTAGCCTAAATGGACCATTATAGCGCCTAGATAACAATGCCGGTAAATTCAAGGTCAATTTAAGAGACAATTCCCACTCACCCTGTCGTGCAGGCAGCTGCAGAGTAGCAGGACCTGGACCAGGAGAGGGAGACACCTTGGCTGAGAGTTTGTTCATGGCTCCCCTTTTCTCTACAAGGACAGCTGTAGCAATGCCCTTTGTTTGTGGATGCGAGAGCATAAGCCTATGATTTGTGCAAGCATAGACACCCCGGAGAATTAAGTGACTTAAAGTAAGGGGATCAGTCCAGTCATCCCAGAGATGATTATAGATGCAAGGCAGTGCTGATATGTAGTTTATGATGCTTGCTGCTTTAACACCACATAGAGGGAGCCTGGGATTTTATATGATAATTAGAGGTATGATTATACAAGCTTTGAAGAACACATTGCTAAAATTAGAATGTTACTAAAACCTTTTCTTATGTTGCATCTTAACTGTTAAACCAAAGACATTTCATGATAATGCATTATGTATTCAGATGTTAAAATATTAAATAGTTTGATTCATTATGCTTTTATGATGTTTTTCATCAGAGAAAGGAGAGCAATTACCTCTCACCCATGCTAAGAATTAAGGATAAATCTTCTTATAATTCTTACATATCTTACAATTGCCTTAAATTGAGCAGTATTGACCTAGTGGTTAAGGAAGTGGCCCCGTAAACAGAAGGTTGCCGGTTCAAATCCCAATCTGCCAAGGTGCCACTGAGGTGCCACTGAGCAAAGCATTGTCCCCACACATTGTTCCCTTAGTGCCTTTCATGGCTGCCCACTGAATAAAAAAAATAATAAATAAATACATTGTTCAGTTCACAATCTGAGCAATAAAGCTCCACCAAAACACACTAGGTTTATTTCCTCTTGCTGGACATTTACATGTGTAAAGATAAAAGTGCAATGAGCTGGTTTTAGCTAGTTAGTGTGATTAATTAGGATTGTAAGCATTCAGGGGAGGGAAAATACAGGGATTCATCTAGAAATAAACATGGCACAGAGATACAACACGCAATCAAAAAAATTAAATAATTTTGGCCCAGTAATCAGAAGGTTGCCAATTCAAATCCTGAACCGCCAAGTTGCCAATGAGGTCACCTTGAGCAAGTTACCGCTCCCACACACTGCTACCCAGGTGCCTTTCATGGCTGCCAATTGTCACTAAGGTGATGGGTTAAATGCAATGGACACATTTCATTGTGTGCATTGTTCTGTGCTGCAGTCTTTCACATTAACAATCACTTCACTTTCACTTGACTTTTAAAAAAAAAGGACAAGACACAGAAAAGATCATGCACGCACAATGAACACAAAGCTCTGGCCCAGAAACATGGTACCAGAGCAACCAGAAAAGTAAATGATATCCCTTTTACTATAACTGATTACTAGTGAAAGTGAAAAAAATTGAAAGTGAAGTGACACATTGCACACATTGACACAACAAAATGTGTCCTCTGCTTTTAACCCATCACCCGTAGTGAGCAGTGAGCAGCTATGACAGGTGCAACCTTCTGATTACGGGGCTGCTTCCTTAACCGCTAGGCCACCACTGCCCCTAATGAATCAATTTGAAAAAAATTTTAATGTGACACACCTTTAAACCCAATTATGTCTTCTGAAGTAGACCATCAGATGCATGAATCTCCTATCTCTGCTGAAGATATGTTTTAGGCCATTGATGAGATTTCATGTGTTTCATGTGAATATATGTGACAGTGTATTGGTGCTGGTTGCGTCAGGAAGGACATCTGTTGTAAAACCTTAAAATCTGTTGTAAAAGCCTAATCAATATTGCGGACCCCCGTGCAGACACCTACATGAAAAGGCAAAAAAAGAATAATGACATTTCATGTGCCTTTACTTTTACATTTTTACATTATTTAAAATATGACAGTTTAGAAAATATCCCATTTTGTCAACAGAAAAACACATTTATGTGGTCAGTTCTAAAAATGACTGGAAAATTCCGGAGCGGGGTACTAACAATGTTGGTGCAACTTACACAATGCAGGGTTTTCTGTGCAAAATGACAACTGATTTGGATGCATCACCGGATGTTCAGTAATGCCATACAACATCATGAAAAGAAGACACAAAATAAATATAGTTGAGACATTTGTGTGTATTTTTACTTTTTTTTCTGATGAAAAAAGCAATATGTGTTTTTAGAAGTGTTTTATTTGGACCAGTGACATAGCAATCAAAAAATCACAAAAATCAATATAACAGTCAGGTTACCATTACATTTGAAACATGAACGGAAGCTCTAAACAAACACATTGTCTATGAATTAATATGGAATAAATGGTTCTGTAGCATGGATTGAACAGCATTACCACCGAATTCTCATATAGACTTTTGAAAGCAGATGTAATTGACGATACCATAACGAAGCCTCGCTTGGGGTTTGATAGTAATTTCAAAACTGGGCTGGCTCAAGGCAAACATTCGCAAGATGCAAGTTCTCCATGGGTCTGAGTGTTGTATTGACGTTGAAGGGAGAAAGGAACACACCAAAGGCAACAGAACAATGAAAAGAAACACCTTTTCCAAAATGACTGTTTTGAGGTATTTCAGTTTTTTTTTCTTCTTCTTTTTTATTTCAATGAGCAGTCCTTTCATCCTGTCTGTGCATTGGCAGCTGTACTTCGGCCTTTTTTGTTCGTCTCCAGCTGGGGAAAGCTACCTGGGAAACATCCACCTTGCAGAAAAAAGATACAAGAGTTGTAATGTATTTAATATATCAAAATTGAAATATTTTTTGAAAAAACAAACTACCTCTTGTTAAGGCGAATTCTACTTCCAGTGGCCTGAAGAACAAAATATAAATTGTGTTATCATTTTGAAGTAAATTGAAAAAGATTTTTCAAAAGTATATGAAGTGTATAATACTTACAGATTCATTCACTCTGTTGAGATTGCAGGAGCAGAGAAATTGGAAAGGATTAACAGGATATATTCAGTAGGGTGTGGTACAAAAATTTTAATTTTTGATCTGGACAAGGAAGACAGAGACATTTACCTGTGGGCTTGGGGTTCATAAGCACAAGAGGAAGCTCAGCCACCACATCACTGCAAAAAAGAAAATTCAACAGTCTTATTCAGAATATATGGCTTTCGTAAAGAAACAACTTTTAATACAGTGTCATTTTTAATAACAGTATTATTTTTAATAGTTTTTCAGCAACTTACGTGGCAGTGAGACCTCCCAGCAGACTGTAATTAAATATTAACCATTAGCATTGCCAGATATGGGGAAAGAAATATGAAGCAATAAGCTCATGATGATATTGAGAAAAGTCTTACCCTCCGCCTCCTGCCACCAGGTTCACTTTAATTTTGTAAGAAACCAGGATTCCTAGAACCTCCTTATCCATCCCTGCCCTTAGGCTGATAATAAGCAGGGGATATAGAGACGTGGGATGAGCCATGGCAATGGAGGAATAACAACCAACACACAATGAGCAAGAAAGAGCTCTTTACTCACACAGTGGTGGATGCCAGGTTTGTGTCCTCATCCTTCAGTCTGCCATCCAGTGCCAAGCCACGCTTCTCCTTGTTGTTGGCCAGAAGTGGGGTGACAGTGAGGGTTGTGCTGTGCGATGCACCGGGTTCCACATTCTCTCTGTAGAGTAATGATTGAGCAAAAACATTTCATAATTAGAACATGGAATGTGTGGTTCACTAGTTGGCTGTAGCTGAGAGGAAAAGGAAAGGAAGCTACAGCTAGCCTCCCAGCCAGCACTATTTCTTTGCTTGCATTCATTTCTAATAATGTGCAGCTGCTTAAGACAGAACCCATGTTAGCAAACATAACAAGGGTCACAACTCACGAAAATTCTTCACATAGCACGTTCTTGGTGTATTTGTCCGCGGAGTACAGCACCACGTCTGTTGTCTGATCAACTGAAATGGCAAGCAAAGGTCTTTTAAAAACCAGGCTCCTTGGATCTGCTTGACGAGCTCTCTTTTCAGTCACTCACTTGAAACTTTGACTTTATTGACTGGTTTGTTGGAATCGTTCTTGATTTTGATCTTGATTGGGATTTCCTCTCCATGATAATAGATCTGGTAGTAAAACATGCAAATTAGCCCCAGATCTCAGAAATCGTCATTAAAACACAGCCTTCAACTTCCTGCTCATACCTCCTTATCCATGGAGGCCTCCAAGGTGATGGAGCCTTTGTTGACTTCTTGTTTGGGTCCGGCACCAGTCTTGTCAGGTGCGAACTGGATTTTGCGTATGACCAGGCGGCAGGTATCCCTGGAGTGAGAACTCTGTTTAGAAGTCTAATGCCTCCCTTGTTTCATATTACACGTGACAGAATCCGTTATCCATATGCTTCCCATGTTGGGTCTATGATAAAATGATGTCCAATGTGACTTACTTCTTGTCCACTTTCTCATCAGGGTCATCAGCCTCTTTAGCTACGTAGGCCTTGACTTCAAAGTCCACACCACAAGGCTGTGAATGTCAGTAACAGAAATGTTCACAGAAAAGGAGAGTTAGCCATTTGACATATCATGTTTCAAGCATCCCAACTCTACCATAAGTTTGTTGGAGTAACATATATATTTGTTGTATGGGTAAACCGTTTGGCATTACCTTCCCCTTATCTTCGTCTCCAGGCTGGAGTGTGACAGAACAGGGCAGGTTGGTTGGAATCTAAAAAAATAATAATAATAATAATAATATTTATTTTATTTATTATATATAATAGATATAATTTCTCTGTTTTTGCAAACATAACATCTGATGTTCAAACTATAGACTGATGAAATTATTAGTTGAGGTGAGAAGGTTATTCACATCAAAAGTGAAGGCGTGGCCCTGTTCTCCAGCTTTGGTCAGCAGGGTCGTGTGCATTGGGGCGATGGCAGGCTTGTGGTCAGCTGCTGGGTACAGCTGAACACACTTGATCCAGATGTCTTTCCTGAATGAAAGTCCAATCACGTCCAGGTCATCACGACCATAGCGGAAGGCACAGACCAGATGAACCCAGACTGATAGACAAGAACATAGGAGATCAAGTGCCATCAGTCATCTGTATGATCTCCACAAACCATTTGGGGTACCATCCAAAGAAGGGGGCATTATAGTACTGAAAATCTTTCTTACCTTTCTTGTCTCCCAGGTCTGCAGGGTCAATCTTCACCACCCCCTCTGCAGGAGAGGCACAATGTTTGCAAAGTTCGAATTACAAATATGATCTTTGAAACCGAAGCCAGAGGCGCACTTACCAACACACTCCACGGAGTCCACATGGTCCACATAGTCTCTTTTGCCCAAGTAAAGGGTGAGCTGTGGAGGTTACAGAGTATAAATGCTAATGTCTGCAGCAAATAATTAATAACACAAGTAATAATAAGTTATTAAGTTGTCATTCAGAATGTGATCAATTTTTACTACCCCTGAAGGAGGGGGGGGGATTAAGCATGTGTACCTGGCCATTCCCACTGGTTTTCTTGTAAACCCTGAAGAAACAAAAAATCAAAACACATTCTTAAAGAAATTATTATATAAGACAATTATTCTATGAGACAAAACTATTCTTGGTCATTAAAGGTTATTTTTACCACCAGTTCCCCCTAAATAGTGGAAATAAAAAGGGTTTCTAACCTGTCTATTTAAAGCTTGGTTGTGATCTATTATTTAACCTTCAAGGCTTGTGCAAATGACCTCAAGCTGTTGATCTGCATATTTAAAGCACAGGCCTCAAATGAACCTGCCGCTTAATCCAGGCCTGTCTGAATGGGGTCTACCTGTGCTGATTCCCCTGGGGAAACCTGCTAATGGCTTCTGACTGACATACGCCATATGGCGACTGAGTCTGTGACGTATGTTCACGGTCCAATCTCAGATTAGCAGTGCACAGGGAGACCTGCTTGACGCAACAGAGCGGATTTGAAGCCTGCACTGAAAGAAGCTGTGAAATGGCTCTGAGAAAGTATTTTTCTAATTAATACCTGACATTCACAATCGTGCTTTTAGAATGTTTGTGAATGAAAAGTCGCTAAATGTAAAAAATGACAAAATGCTTACTTAGCCATGTCCGATGATTGCTGATGTCTGAGGAACCTACAAGGAAACAAGAAATGAGGAAATATTTACTACCTGTATGTGTCTGTGTGTGTGTCCTGTGTGCACATGCTGTCTCTAAGTGTGTTTAGAGACAGTAGATTTGAGGCTCCAGATAATCTAATCTAATGAGATTATAGTATCGTTCTTGTTTTTCCTGAGACAAGTCTTGCACTAAGTTCCACGGCAGTGTTCATCCTGGATAACGCTGATGGACCCTTAGCCCTGCTAAGATTGACCTGTTGCTTGGCTTATGCCCTCCACAGCCAGAAGGCTGTCATTGTTTCCTGACCGTGTGAATTCTTTATGCACAATAATAGCACAAAGGCATGTTTTAAACACAAGACATATTTCAAACAACATTTATCCACAGAATGTCACATATTCACAGAAACAGTTTGGTTGTGTCTGTGGATGACAATCAGTAATATATATTAAGCATATTAGGAATAAAATATTAAGTTGTCATATGTATGGTGTGTAGTTGAATAAAGTTCTAATGTTGTACGTGGAGACCCAAATAAACTACTGCGTAACAAACCCTTTCACTAAAACTGATCAGTTCCTGATCAATGCAGTTAACCCTATATTGCTGCAAGGGGCTGACAATGCAAATAATAATGCAATCCAATAATGCAAAAAGAAGCATGTGTATGTTTTCAATTCATTCAGTGCAGCCTCTGCATTAGATGAATAAATTCGTGAATCCTTTACCTGCAGAATCTTGCGTAGTCTCGCTCTCAGCCTCGGTCTCTGTCTGCAGGTGCACCCGATGGACACTTCTCCCAGCCTTTATACTCAGACCTCTGGCCCCTCCGTCAGGTTTCCCTGCCTCAAAATAGTCGCCGCCGCATTCAGTGCAATCCAATTAACCAATTAACAGTCGCCTATTTTCGGCCACAACCGGCGTAAAAATAAAAGTCGGATAGCGACGGCCTGCGGGTCCAGATCCGCCATGACCAAAAACAAAATCTGCAGATTTTTATCACGTCGTTAAAAAGTAGTAAGTATATGTTAGCTGAAGGGGATTTCTTTTTTAGACCTGCAGATCGGCCTGGACTTTATCGGCCATGAGATGCTCTCAACCAAGTATTTTTGGCAAGGTGTGGTAAGGCGATTATTCGTACCTTGGCACAATGTGGGTACATGATGGTGCGGCTGCATGTTCATTGGTGGAAGATCACGGGGTTGGTTGAGGTCCTTATTTTCTCTCCAGCACAGGTATTAAACAGTCCCCTGAAATGCGGCTAGGGTCAAGAAAAGGTCGGGCAAAGAGCAGCTCAGGGTCACGATAGACTGTTTAAGAATAATAGGATTTAAAGTCAGAGACTAATAAAGCAATGCAAAAGTTCAATCAAATTAATTAAAAATGTAAATCAAAATTTTCTTTTACAAATGAATGCTGAAGGAATGGTCCAATTATTCAAGATATATAATGACATTGTAATATTATTATTATTATATTATTCAATATTGTAAGAGATATTTGGAGCACTAACGATATTTATTTCACATTAACTGCAGGTTAGAACACAGTCATTAAGCTTTTTTATTAATTTATCATAATATGTGCATGCACATTGTTGTAGCACCTTGTAAAATGACCTCGGCATCAGAGTGGTCATTGGAGATGAGGCCTGAACTCTTTTCTCAGCAGATGGTCCTGGATTTAAGAGCACTAACCCTTGGCACATGCCTAATCCTTACTTATTTTTATTGTTTTTAGTCTGTTTAAACCAGCGGTAATTTTGCTTTCTACACACTGTTCCTTGGACACACACCAACGCCCCGTGTTGAATGTGAAAAGGTGAAAAATACGAATGTAACAAGGGATTTTGCTAACTATTACTAATTCATGTTCTTCAAAGGTTTACGTAACAGGTGACGTTACACAAAGTATCCTGCTGTTCAGTAGACATTAAATGAGATCTTACATGGACATTTTTCATGGAAGTTCCTTCAGTTGTCATCGTTTCTCAAGACAACCTCTCCAGTGCCAAACATATTAGAAGTATACATGCTGTATACTTCTCTAATTATAACGGTATTAAATTGTTTAAATAAGCAGTTAGAGCTTAGTGATTTTCAGGTAACGTGTGTTTTTTTGGGGAGGGGCTTGTTCTGGGAGATTGGACAGACCTGCATGCACATCAACATTTACATCAAAACCCTCTCTGGAGTGATAAGGCAACACTCCAAACCACTAATCTCTTCTCCCTATAATCAAGTGTTCTGCGAGGTGATTGACTCTGAATCTGCCAGGATCTGTTTCCACACATGGTCAGGTGTGGTGTGCTGCCAGAAAAGGGACGTAAACAACAGGGAACTCCTTTGTTGGTACTGTCACTGGGAGGTAATCCTGTGGTTTGCATCTTTATTTAATTAATGATGCTCGTATTTAATTTGTGGAGGTGTGGCACACATTTGAATGTAATTAGAGACCTTCCTTGATGGTCCAGCCTGCAGTACCATCCCTCCATCTGCACCCCTCGGTTCCTATGCATTTTCTTTTCAGCCGGGGATTGACTGGGCACTTTTGAAAATGAAGCTATGAATGGATAAAACTTATTGATTTAGCCTCTCTGAGATGCATGGGTGGCTATATTTCCAACAGTTCCTGATGAACTTATCTGACGCCTCCTGAAAAAAGCAAAAGTACTCGCTCAGCAACTAAGGAGGCCAGACATCCTCTTCTCCACAGACCTCTTTTTGAGACCTGGAAATTGTATACAGCCAGGTTTTTAGAATTGTCCGGATTTTCGTCATATCATGGCATCCTACACGAAGGACTGTGGAAGATGGGGATGTAAAAAGCAAAGTTGACTGCTGGGATTGCACATCTGTCGATGATGTCATGTCGATGTGTCGACTCGAATTCAACTTTATTGATAGATAAGTCAATCTGAAAAAAGTCAATAAGTCAATCTTACTTAAGACACAAAAGCCTCTTGTCATTCATATAGTTGCTCCCCCTGGGGGGGGGGCAGTGGTGGCCTAGCGGTTAAGGAAGAGCCCCCTGTAATCAGAAGGTTTCCGGTACGAATCCCGATCCACCAAGGTGCCACTGAGCAAGGTACCGTCCCCACACTCTGCTCCCCGGGCGCCTGTCATGGCTGCCCACTGCTCACTCAGGGTGATGGTTAAAAGCAGGTGATACATTTCGTTGTGTCACCATGTGCTGTGCTGCAGTGTCTTACAATGACAATCATTTCACTTTCACTGGACCTTATGTGTAGTTAAAAAACCTATGGGTACATAAGCCGTTACACTAAAATCAGATGCTAAATAGACAGTTTTTTCACGTTTCAATGCTGCCTATATAAACTAAAATGGAATGACTGGTGAAAAAAAAGCATGCAGGACATTAGGCCATTTAGTAGTGTTTGAAGTGTACATATCTAAAATATTAAATATACTGCTTGAATAAATATATAACGATTCCTCAGTAGCAAGAGCACAACCAAGTGTTGGCTGACTAGTTAGAGGGTTAGAGGCTGGGGACAGTGAGCATTCTCTCCTTTGCAAAATGCTCTAAACGTTGCCTCTGATGGATGGACACGCTAATGCAAGTATGTCTGATTCCTTAAAAAATGCTAAAAAGTTGTAGTTAAGCTTGCAGTTGGTGATATTGTTTTTGTTTTGTTGATTATTGAATTTCCTTTCAATAATTTCCGGGCTAACAGGCACAACGCAGCAAGGGGACGAATCATGTACTCGGACTTGGGGAGCTGTCTGTGGTGGCGCTGGCCGTGGTAAGATTAAGTGAGTTTCTTCATGAATTAAAGTTCAGACAAAATGTCCTAAACTTGCTGATTGTTTGTTCTTATTAGCCAGCTACTGAGCCTAAAAAGATTTAAAGTTTATGGTGTATTTCCAGCAAGCTATTCTGGGAAAGACAAGAAATTCCCAGATCGGAGGATTTAGAGATTATGCTCCTTTGTTTGTTTCGCTCTCTCTCTCTCTCTGCAGTATTTATATCTTTTTAGGGACCAAATATAGAACAAATACAGCTTAATAACTTTCAAAGATTCCATTTTTATGTGTCCCCACCCATAAAAAAATTTAAGCTTGAAAACGTACACATTTGTAATAAATATATTGCCTCACAAACACCAAAAGGAGTGTGTATTTGTATGTGTTTATAAACCAGTCCATGTAGCTCTAATGTTCATTTCAAGAAAAAAATGCAGGCGACACTAAAATGTGAAACATTTTATGAAGTCATGTGTATTCCGTGTGACGCCACTCCTGTGTGCCTCAGCAGGGAATTTAAATCCCGGCTCTGCTTCTCGAGGCCGTTTCTGTAACGATCCTCCCCAGCGTCAGATGAGCGCCACTGCCGGTCCCGAGTGGCACCGAGTGCAGGCCCCGCCCCTTCCCGGTTTTCCCTCCTTTCAAGGGGTGACCATTTCTGGAGCTATTTCGCCATTAAACTCAGAACAAGTCCGTGGCACAGTGACACAACATAGTTTACTGTCATGATAACAATACAAACATTACAGAACAGAGAGGCATTGCTCTTCTCTTTTAAAACGTATATATCATGTTCATGTCATTCCATCAGTTCTGAGATCATTCCGTTCTTGTGGACTTACACTTACATGCCCAATTTGTTCAAACCTGTGCGTCTGTTGTTCATGTAAATCAGTGAGAGAAAGGGAAGTTCTCCCATGAAGCCATAAAAGAACAAAACTGTTCAACTTATGCATCCAGTCATTTCAAACATATGTTGTGAATTGTTCTCTGTTGGACTTACATTCAGGCTGGTGACAGAAAGAAAGAAATGCTGAGTCAGTTACATGAATGAATTAGGAGGGGTAAAAGGACTAGTCAGTTGTGGTTACCTTTGGGTTTGGGGTTCATTAAGATCAGAGGAAGCTCGGCTGTCACATCACTAGAGACAACAGGGGCAGAACTGTCAATGTTAGGATGTTTGTACATCTTCATTGTTAAAATCTGCTTAACTCTACAAACAAATATGCAATATACCTGGATGTTAGACCTCCCAAAAACCTAAAAAAAACATATTTATTTTGGTGAATATGTAGTAAAATATAATATGGTTTATGTTGTGTAAAGACATAAAGTAAAAACTTACCCTCCACCCCCAGCTACAAGGTTAACCTTGATTTTGTAGGATACCAGAATTCCTAAAATATCCCTTTCCATTCCTGGCCTTATACTGATCAACCAAAAAAAGAAAACATGGGAGATGTAAAGGAATGAATGATTTGCAATAGAAATGGAAAAGAAAGCTTCTAAAGCTGGTGGAACTCACATTGTTGTGGAGGCCAGGTTTGTGTCCTCATCCTTCAGTCGGCCGTCCAGGGCCAGTCCACGCTTCTCCTTGTTGTTGGCCAGAAGTGGCGTGATGCGGAGTGCCTTCTCAAATGTTGCTCCGGCTTCCACCGTCTCCCTGCAACAATCATTCAGCTCTAAATACCAGCATCAACCAGCTGACCGAAATTCAGCACGATTCCATGTTACAAAACTCACAAGAATTCCTCACTTAACACGTTCTTTGTGTATTTGTCAGCGGAATACAGCACCACATCTGTAGTCTGGTCAACTAAAAGATTAACATGCATGAGACACAACCTTTTATTAATCTTTTTTATGCCAAACAGTTTAGGATAAATTGAATTGAATATGTATACACTAAAATCTATATGTATTTTTTTATTAATTCTCAACACAGTTTTGAGCATTTTATCAGGGAAGCTCATTTTAAGGTTCTTTTAAGGACAGATCACTTACCAGTGATTTTTATTTTATTCACTCCTTTGTTGGATTCATTTCTGACTTTTAATTTGACCGGGATTGGTTCACCATGGTAATATATCTGATGACAAGCAAAGATAATTGCTTATTATTTTACATCTACACGTGAGTATCATGCTACAAATCTCCAGGTTCCTCTTGATCGCTTGTACCTCTTTATCCAGGAAGACCTCCAGATGAACTGGCCTGTCTGACATCATGAAGCCCCGGCAGACTGTCTGCTTGGGCCCAGCGCCAGTGCTGTTAGGGGCAAACTGGATTTTGCGGATCACCAGGCGGCATGTGTCTCTGCAGAGGGGGGGGGTTGAGGAATTTACATTTCATTTCATTCACACAAGCACAGGACGGTTGGATAATCAAGAAAGACAATAAGTAAGTAAATGTTACAACAAAACAACAAAAAAACGTTTTCATTCTTTGCACTTCAACCGAAGTCTGATTTACTTAGCTCATTTGGTTTTTATGTCTACTTTCTATAATGTCACCAATTTGTTACACTTTATGTGTGTATTTAGGGTTATATGATAACTGTGTGGTGTAACATTTGTAACACCGCAATTATACATATATAATATACAATAATATAAAGTGTCAGAATACAGTGTTGAGAAATATGGAATCTTACGTCTTGACTATTTTCTCGTTTGGATTGTCTGCCTCCTTGGCCATATAGCCTTTCACTTCGAAGTCAACTCCACAAGGCTGGCAATGCAACCACACACATCATTATACTCTGCTACAGAATTACGGTGGCTGGGTAAAATGAAAAATATTGTGAGGCTTTACCTTGCCCTTGTCATCTTCTCCTGGTTGGAGTGTGACAGAGCAGGGCAGGTTGGTTGGAATCTAAATCAGAATACATATTTTTTTCCTGTGCAGCTGACAAAATGCTGTCTAATCTCTATTCAGAACAATGGTTGGATCATAGATGTTAAACAGTTTGTGTATTTATAATAATTTCTTTTCATTTTAATACTTTTAGGCCAATGTTAGCCCACAAACTCTCCCAGGACTCATTTGTAATAACAAAATGAATGAAATAATGTAAATGGAGTATACTGGGAAGGGTTTAACCAGGGAAGATTCAGAACAAAATGAAACCATATGATGGAAGTGAGAGAGTGACAGGAGAACAATAGCTTAACATTATGCACTTTGAAAGTAAAGGCATGGCCCTGCTCTCCAGCTTTCTTCAGCAGGGCTTCATGCAGTGGGCTGATGGTTGGCTGGTGGTCTGCAGGTGGGTACAGTTGTATGCACTGGACCCAGATGTCCTTCCTGAAGGACAGTCCAATCACATCCAGGTCTTCGCGACCATAGCGGAAGGCACAGGTCATCTGTATCCAGACTGGGACAAAGCACACCAAGACCAAAGTTATTAAAGTATATTTGCAGACGTAATCAACAATCAACTGTTACTGGGTATTTCATTATTTTTCCCTCCTTTTGTACACGTTTTAATGGCAGTATCACTATTGTAAAGAGCCAATGACAGGTTTGTATTTGCATTTAAAGGTCTTGCATTGAAACTTATCAGGCCCTGTTGTCACCGCACTGCATGAGCGGCAGAGGGTGCAGTTTTACTTAAGTTTGGCATCCTTTCACTCTGCTCCCACCCTCCCTTGGTGTCCACATCAGACTGACCTTGATTTGGGCATTTTATTTAGGATGTAGGTACATTGAAATACGTATAGTTTATAGTATAGTTTATATAGTATAGTTATGTATAGTTTAGTTTATGATCTAAAGCTCCAGTGTTTTTGTGACGCTGTGTGCCACCTGCCTTTCCTGTCTCCAAGATCTGCAGGGTCAATCTTCAGTACACCCTCTGTACAGACAGAAATTCAAATGACAAATTCGGTCTCCTATAAACTGAGCAACATATACATTTTTCAATTGTTCTAAATTCTGAAAGGGTCATTCAAGGTCATTATTGCCCGAGCTATAAGATTATTACATACGCTGCAGTGAAGCTAAGAACTGGGATGGCAGCTGAGCTTCTACAGATGATAAAAAAGCAATCTGACACGAAGCCATTTCTGCAAATTATTCACTCAGCCTCACCAACAGGATCCACATTGTCTACATGGTCGACAAAATCTCTTTTCCCAAGGTACAGGACAATCTGTAGAAGCAGACAGCAGGTTAGACTTTTTCAACACTTAAAACCTGTATAATGTCTTATAGTTATAATACAGACTTAACTTTCATAACTCATTAATAACTATGAAAAAAACAGTCAATCAAAGCAATATTCTTTTTATAACTCCTTAAAACATCAAGAACGACACCGTAGACCACTCCCATTTGTTTGTTTAGCATATATACTTTATTACTTCATGGGAGAGATGGTTCATTTTTAACAAAAGATATCATCATGGGACATTTTGGACTCACCTGGCCATTCCCACTTGACTTTTTGAAAACCCTGAAAAAAATACATTCCTTTCAGAAGTCACCCCATATCATCAAATCACAAAGTATTTGCTAATTTCCTCCCTACGACTATTTCTGCTAAAATCAATTTATTACCCGTGTTCAATGCTGAGGTTATCCCTCAGTGCATTTCTAAGCATAATTGTGGATGGAAATTTCCAGAATTAAATTACATCCCATGGTATGTCGGGATATGAATTTTGTACTCTTGCCTTGATTAATTGAAATGACCTTGTGGAGAAAGACACACAAAGCTTTGACCACGGCATGCACAGTAAGAACACAGTTCACAAATATTGCATTCCTCCTCTGTCCTCCTGCAGCCTCCTGTGTGAAGACAAGTCGGCTCAGGCTAGTGGCATTTAAAAATAACTGATCTCTTACTTAGCCATTGTTGTGGGTCCCTCAGGTCAGGTCAGAGACTGCAGGACAGACCTGCAGAGTAAAATTCCAAAGTTAATTATAGTTTCTGCTAATGTATTTTAATATATGTGTGTGATGTAAGGAGGCGGGCCTTGCTAATCTCGTCTAATAAGATTACAGAATCATTCTTACTTCTTCTGAGCCAGATCTTTCACTGGGATTAGGCTCTACAGCAGCGCTGATCCAGCAGATTAGATAGTAGTGTGGCGCCCTTCAAAAGAGGAGGAACATGTTGGTTTGATTTAAAGGCAAATGGTTTATGAAATGTTTACAAAAGGCACAAGTGAAAAGTTTAAAAGTTAGTCTCCAAAGCCTCCCTGCCAAAAATAACCTTAACATTACATAATGTCATGTGGATGTCATGTGATTGTAAAA
This sequence comes from Denticeps clupeoides, assembly GCF_900700375.1. NCBI lineage: Eukaryota > Metazoa > Chordata > Actinopteri > Clupeiformes > Denticipitidae > Denticeps > Denticeps clupeoides. The sequence continues at coordinate 20,523,119 of NC_041712.1, forward strand.
TATATTTATGCTCTAGGGTTAGCCTCAAAAAAACAAGCGTATATAAGTTAAAACCTTCAACCATTTCCCATATTAGGTGCGATCAATTTTTTTTCAATCAAATTCATTTTCTTTTTGACGTAGTAACTCAGAATCAGAATCAGAAAACTTTATTAATCCCGAAGGAAATTGCTTCTCAACAATGAAATACTAACAGTATTCTTTTTCAGTGTTCCCAATTGATCAAACTAGTAGGTACAAAAGCAACAATAGCCAAAGTCACTGTGGTTCTCATTTCTGATCTCGGTTTAAGGTGTCATTGTATTTCTAGGAAGAAATTGCCACCAAAATAAATCTAGTCACTGCTCTTTTAAGATATATGCACTTAAAAAAAAACAATGCATGTAAAACCGAAGGAACACACTCACCCGTTTTCAGCCGTAATCCTGGCCACCGGCACTTGTGTCAACGTCAAGATCAGGTGGACTGACCAAAGGCTCTCATCTTCAAATAGGCTCTGCCGTGCGACTTACACTATGGCCAGAGTGGGCTTTAAGAATGGCCCATTAAACTGCTGCCATGTGTCAAGATGTAGCTCGGTAGTGTTTGTGTGAAATAGTATAATAATTTGAATGAATGTAGCATAAAAAAAAAATATTAAAAATCGAGTCAGAAGTCAATCAATTCTGACAGCCCAAGCCATAGTAAAAATTTCTGGACCTGAGTTTGTCCTTGAAACAGAAATGAGAATACGGGGCCATGCCCACATGAGGGGGAACTGACGGGATAAGTAAACCGGAGATTTTAGACCAGGTAGGCTGTAGGGGTGGCTGTTTACTCAGGACGGGAGACACAGCTCTCACGTGGAGAGCGTTTTAATTCAGATTAGCCTCCATAATGGCATGTATAGGAAATATAACTGTTCACTTTTCCATCCTAAGCCATATACACTGAGTACACAGTTAGACGTTAGTCCTCCTGGACCAGGGTGCAACATACAGCACAACAGACAGATCGCAACAGGATCATAGGAGGGGCGGAATAAATAATATCAGTACAAGTATAATAAATACAAATATATTCATGAATAAGGGTAAAAAAAATAAGAAGGGAGGAACATTTGGGGCAAAGAAAACTCATCAAGGTGGCTTTAACAAATATTGACAATAGCCTGTGGACAAAAGGAAAGGTAATGAGTAGTCTAAAAATTCGTATAATGTTTTGCAATTCTTTTGCAACATCCGCTAATTGTTTTTTTTATTAATTGGTTAATTAATGACTTTTTTAATGGGGCCTTGCACCACGTCGCTGGATCATATCGGAAATCATATCCATAAATCCTCCATGTCGTCCCGGGATGTGCGTGGTTGGTTGGATGCTGGCGGGATGCTGGGATGCGGGTAGGCTGCTGCAGTGCTGACGCTTGCAGTCCCACCGCGCGACTGACGGAGGGAGGGAAGTTGTGAAAAGAGGGGGTCTCGGGAAAATGGCGGAGGCCAATCTGCCCCGGGGGCTGCCCCGGTTCCGGAGGACGATGGTAAGCGGCCGGATTCCGATGCTTCGGCGAACCCAGCTGCGTTTTACGTTTTTTTTTTTTTTTTTCTTGCCTGCAGCGGACGCGGTTCGCGCCGCACCGCCGGTTCCACCGCGCATGCGCCCCGCCGCACCGGGCAATAAAATAACGCGGCGCCGGGCAAAGTTCGCGTTCGTGCAAACGCCAATTTTTGGGCGTGAGAGTGTACTTTTTTTTTTTTTTTTGCGGTGCGGTGCGCCCTGCGGGACGTGGGCCGGGCGGATGGCGCAGAGGGTGGGTGGCTTGCGTGACATTCAGGGGACGCAACACGCACGTCCACGGCGACACGCACGTCCACTGACAGCCGTACCTGGCTACGCGGCAGGAACCGTCTCATTCCACGACAGACAGAAAGTTTCAGACAGTCAGACCGGCTGCCGGAGACGGGAAGCGTGTTTCATCGATCGCTTGTCCACGCCGAGACAGACAAGCAGGGCGGCCGGAGAAGTGAAGCGGCTCAGAACTGCGGCGTCAGGGGGATTTTATAGTGATCAGGCACCCGGTCGTGGTCCATTACTGATCTCTAGTCTACAAAGTGCACGTATCGGGCCTCAATATGCACGTCAAATGTTCACACACAGGTGCCACTGAGCAAAGCACCGTCCCCACACACTGCTCCCCGGTCGCCTGTCATGGCTGCCCACTGCTCAGGGTGATGGTTAAATGCAGAGGACAATTTTCACTGTGTGCACTGTGTGCTGTGCTGCTGTGTGACAATCACTTCACTTTTACTTTCATCACTTTAACTTAATGTAGTGTACATCATACCATACCATGCATGCATGAGGATGGGTGTGGGGGAATATTTGTGTGATATATGTTTTTATGCTATATTTTACGTAGTTTGAACAGCAATTGCTACTTACTTATACATTCAGACAATATCTACTGTTCAGATGTCATTTAGAAAACACCCTTGTTTTCCTTGGGAAATGATTTTGAATAGAAATGATCACTATGTCAGCCTTGTTGCTTGTCTAACCAGTCTAACTGATCTTAGCTCGACTAAGATAATTGCAAAATGGCTTCCTAATAATCACTCAAACCACAGGCTTGCATTAGTTATCACAGCAACATTTCTTTCTGATAATGGACCTTGGTACATTTATGCAGATATTCCCTTGCAGTTGTAAGTTTTCATTTACATTTACAGCATTTATCAGACGCTCTTATCCAGAGCGACTTACAATCAGTAGTTACAGGGACAGTCCCCCTGTCTTGCTCAGGGACACAATGCTAGTAAGTGGGGTTTGAACCTGGGTCTTCTGTTTCATAGGCGAGTGTGTTACCCACTAGGCTACTACCACCCTAAAAGTGAAAGTCATGAAAGTAACATTGCAGCACAGCAATACAACAAAATGTGTCCTCTGCTTTTAACCATCACCCTTGGTGAGCAGTGGGAAGCCATTACAGGCGCCCGGGGAGCAGTGTGTGGGGACGGTGCTTTGCTCAGTGGGACCTCAGTCTACATGTTTTTATATTTTTGTTAAATGTTATTCTTGCACTGTCTGCGTCCCCTGTTTGCACTTTATGTAGCCCAGTGTGTGACTTTAATTGTTTAAATGTTACATGTAGCACCAGGTTTCTGAGAAACGTTATTTCATATCACTATTTACTGTCTAACATGTGTATGTAGCTGACATGACAATAATGTTCAACTTCAAGATACCTTTAAAGTTGTAATAATGCAGTAATACACATGCATGCAAAGAAATGCATCAGCAATTTTATCAAGTATTCAATTTAAATCATTTAAAGAGAGCAAAGTGACCGGAACTGTTTCAGAAGGTGATCCCTCGCTCTCTCTTTTTCTCTCAGACGTCCTTCCACAGGAATCTACACCTGGTCCTGGTGCTGCGACCAACCAGTCTCCTCCAGCAACGCTCCCCTGGGGGCACCACCACTGATATCGGCTTTCGCTTCAGCCAGGAGGACTTTGCACTAAAGATGCCAGTAAGTAACACTTCTGTAAACACCTCAGGTACCCCTCTCCTCTTTCACTGGAATTGGATGGGATGGTCATATTTCAAATAGCAGCTTTTGCATTAAAAGATAATAATAAGTATTAACTAAATAATACACAGCTGTAAACTGTGTTTTTTGCAAATCTATTTCTGTTTAGGTTTGTTCGTTGAAAAGTTTTCTACTATTGCAGCACTATATATCAACGATATCCTGATTTATTCATTCACTACTTGCAGGTCATCATGTTGAGCTCTGTGACAGACCTTCTCCGCTACATCGATGAGAACCAGCTGAGCTCCGAGTACGGTGGAACCCTGGAATGCTGCAGCAGCGACTGGATTGTCTTGCGAACAGTACGTATGTCATTTCGTCGGGATTTAGTTGTCGCACACTGCGAGAAACTGTTTTATGACCCGAAATGGGACATTCGTTAAATTTGAAGTCATGGAAAACTAAAAGGATTTCAAAGCCCTCAAGTGAAAATTTTATTCACAACAGAACATAGATATATAACATATGTTTAGACTGAGAAACTTTACAATTTTACATACAAAATTTGCTCATTTCATTCATGCCACAGGTCTCAAAATAATCCCAACATCCAAGCTTTTTCAGAATTTGGGTTGTACTACATTTCTTACACTTAATAAAGCTACAAATTAGGCAATATATATAAACCATAAGATATTTTAAGTCTACAATTACTACCAAACAAGCAAATGGGTTGATATTTGAAGTCTGTTTTAAGCACAGTGTGATGTTATTGGATTAGTTTCAAACTGGGGACAATTTTATGACGTTCTGTCACTTTCTCCTCCTGCAGGCCATTGAGAGTTTTGCTGTGACAGTGAAGGAAATAGCTCAGCTGCTTCAGACTTTTGGCACCGAGCTGTCAGAGACAGAGCTGCCAGACGAGGCCAGTGGCATCGAGTACCTCCTCAGGTCCCACACTGACAAGTACCGGCAGATGAAGGTTAGACTGCCTGTAGTTTTAAGCTTGAATCTATTTCAAGTTAGGTTTATGTGGAATTAGTTTCCTCATATAAACATTTTGGTAGGATGACATCCGCTCAGTGATGAAGGAAGGACGAAACCTGCTCACCAGCCTGGAGGCTTCCAAGGCTCCAGAGGGGGCCACAGCTGAGGACAGAGATGGCCGGCAGGACAGGGACACAGTGCAGAGGTACACATGATCATCAAGGTCTGGCAGGTTGGGATGCAACTAATGACTATTTTGATAGTCGACTTCTGATCAGATTATAAATTGTATTATTATAAAATGACTCTTATTTAGCTACCAGATTTTACATTTAGCATGAGGTTATTTAAATGATGTGGGAAATAATGAAGACAATAGGTTTATTTTCCAAACAGTGTAAAAAAAAGAGAATAAAATAGAAAACTCTTTTTCTGTAAGACCAAGACCAGCACATTAGCAGCAGTAAAACAGTGCAAAACATTCAATCACACTTTATGTGCACTAACCAATAAATAAGATAATATCCACTGACGTTATGAGCGGATTTTTAGATGCGCTCCACAAACAATGTAAACATCGTAATGTGCACTTATCACCTTGATAATTTCATAAAACATAAATAAACTACATAAACTATTCAGGCACTCCCTGGTCTCTAACCATCGTTTCATTTGTTCATTTTGTCATTTGCCATGTCATATGTCAGTTTCAGACTAAAAGTTTGTACAATTGGCCTAGAGAGCTGTCACCCATTTTGACAAGCAAATTTTTTGAGCAAATTCCCTGGACCCTCTATGATTTTTTTCATTGCAAAAAAGTAGAGTAAATGTTGTAAACTTTTTTAAATGCCCGCTATTGCTTGCAAGCTGTGGGAGTTGTAGAGAAGTGCTTGTTTTGTAGGACAAGATTCATTCATGGGCTCCTCCCCACAAACAGAGAAATGGAAGTACCACTGTGCCACTTGTCCACTTATCGCCAGGGCAGTACCCTTCTTAAAAACAATAATGTACCTATCCTCGCAGGTACCAATTGTATACCTGTCATGACTGTAATTTAAAATTATATTTACATATAAGTATGATGTAGTGGTCTGCAAAGGGCAGCACACTTGTTGTGTTGCCCAGGGAGCTGGGGGTTAAAGGCCTTGCGTAAGGAGCCACAGACGTGGGGAGGCTGGGTTCGAACCGGCAACCCTCAACTCACAGGCACAGAACGCTGTATACGCTGCTATGTCTGTCTGTCTGTCTGTGATTTTTTTTCTGTCATTGATGTATTTTCATATACATTTCTTTTTGTCCTTTGTTGTGTTATGCTGCTGTGGAAAAATTACAAACATGAACATCAGCCTCTTTTGGAAACATTGGTCAGATCCACTATCCATTCTATCACGATTGTGCAGCTGAAATGTCACAATTTACAAGCATTTTTGTTGGTACATTGGGGTTAATTTGGATCAATTCCATGTGGTGCACGTTCATGGGTACAACTATGTACTTTTCCAAATCATTTACCTGTAAAGGTACAACATGGTATCACAAAGGACCTGTCCTGTACCTCAAGGTACAATCAACTGAAAGGAACATTTTTTTTACCTGGAGGACCTTCATTTCTCTGTATGCAGTTGCTGCACATATCACCTTTAAGAAGCAGTTGAAAACCCACTTATTCAAAAAGTATTTCAGACGAATCTAACACTTACACACGCACATGCACACACATTGCACAAAATTAAAAAAAAATCCTCGTCTAGCACTTAACAACTTAAGCTTGTTCTTTTTCTGACAAGTTAGGCCTTATCAGTGCTCTTAGTTTTGTAAACTCAAAATCTATAGAAATCGATCGAGAATCGCTGGTGTCTTCCTCCTGTAAGTCAATTTGGATTAAAGTGTCTGCAAAGTAAAGTAAAGTAAAGTATCAGCTTGAAAATGTATGTGCAGGTTGCGAGAATAGTTCTATAGAATTTGGTGTTTGTGTTTTGTTTACATCATGACTATATCAACTGACTGGTTTTTAGGAGCAGGCGCCTACACCAGGGGAGACAATTTTCTACTATCAAATTCATCATCAGACTATAACATAGACAGTGTTAATTGTGTGATCTTTGTGCCACCTTTCAGACTTTTAACCCAACTTCGGGATATGGAGATGGCTTTCGATGGATTTTTTGAAAAGCATCACCTTAAACTGCAGCAGTACCTACAACTGCTGAGATACGAGCAGAACTTCCATGAGGTACGTCGGGGGAGGAAAAAGATTCTGTCTTAATATATATGCATATACTGTATATAGGACAATCACAGAATACATATTTTACATAAATAGATATTCATGATCTGTTTTGGACCCACAAAGAGTTAATTATGTCATTGTGTCATTGTTTTGATCATTTCTTAATATGCAGATGTTATAAGTGTTTCATTTCCAGGTTTTATGTTGTATTTATGTGGAGTGGCATAGTGATCATAAAAGACAAAATGATTAACTAGCATTTAAAAAAATGTATCCACCTAGATTTAACTTTTGCTTTAGCGAGTGATTGACAGTACCAAAACTAAATTTACCTTACAAAAAAAAGATCAAGCATGCTCATCCATAAACCAGTAAATCTACAGGCAATAAATCCTGTATGAGTGGCCATTTTTCTCAGACATTCAGTGGGGGTAATAATTATTGGATCCCATGCTAATTTAGTAAGTTTGCTCACTAACAAAGAAATGATCAGTGTATAATTCCAATGGTAGGTTTATTTGAACAGAACAATAACAACGTGACTCCTATAAATTGGCAAGATGGCCACTTCTAGCTGCTCAGTCATTGATAGGCATTTGTCAACTCAACTCTTCCCTCTCATCCCGTCCCTTCCCCAACTCAACCTAAAGTGCGAACGTCAACATGTAATTCGCTCTGGAAAAGAGTGTCTGCCAAATGCTGTAGATGTAAAGCAGACAAGAGCAAAACCTTTGGCATCAACTCAACTCGCCATGTTTGGAAGACATGCCTATGACTATGACAACGTCCAAACTTTCAAACATGGAGGTGGAAACATTATTTTTGGGTTTGTTTTTCTGCCCAGGGGACAGTACAACTGCACCACCATATACTGTGAAGTCTTGTGCGAGAACCTCCTTCTTTCAGCCAGGGCATTGGGAATGGCTTGGAGGGGATCTGAAAAGAGGAGTGGGACAAAAAAAACAACAAACTAAAACACATCTGAAACATCTGACTTCTGTTATTACCAATAAAGGTTTTGCCGCTAATACTAAATCATGCTATGCAAAATGGACAAAATACTTATAATTATTAACCCCCAATCCAGCAGGGCATCAAATAATTATTTCCCCCGCTGTACATGGAACCTGGACCATCTGAATATCGGAAGATCATATATGTATAATGCATATGAAATAAGAACACGGCAAAAATACAAAAGTTGTTTGAGTTCCATACAGCACGGCAGTTAGCCTCCCTTACCGTTTCCTAGTCAAAATTTCACAAAATGTTTGACATTGACGCCGTTTGCTCTGCCTTTCGTGTCGAGAAGATGGAGCAGGTCCTGGAGCAGCTCAGTGTGCAGGAGAAGGCCATCCCTGCAGTGGGAGGAAGTGTGGCCCAGACAGAACAGTTGCTCAAAGACCTGGAGGCCCTTGATGCGACAGCCGAGGTGAACGTGCAAGGCAGCATGTATTCAATTATGGTAGAAATCCACAGGTTGCGCATTAACCTTGTCACAGTTAACCGAGTCGTTCCACTCTAGAAGCCACACTACTGCACTGTACAAAGTGAACACGGGCTAAACGTAAAATAATAGAAGCGATCTGTCACACCTAATATTTTAGCACTGACCTAGTGTAAATCAAACCTGCTGTTAACTCTTTATTTACATTATTTACATCAATGCTAAATATTAGCTGTGACAGGCAGTGTTCCAGTGAACCAGAGACAGACGGGTTTTGTCCCCCTTTTTTCCACAGGAGGAGATGGGCCGGGCACAGATTATCATTTTGCACGGGCACCAGCTGGCCGCCAGTCACCACTATGCTCTGGCGCTTATCGTGCAGCGCTGCAACGAGCTTCGCCACCACTGTGACACGCTCACCACGTCCATCCGAGTCAAGCGTGCCAGTCTCACACGTGTGCGCGACCTGCTGCTTCACCTGGAAGAGGTACACACACACACACACACACACACACACACACACATTGCCATTAGTATCTCTCATGCGCATAATATTGCTGTTTTGGTGCACACACATTTAAAATAAATACACACAGATATTGTTTTGGATACGTGAGAATACTTCCACAGGGATTCCACGGGGATTCCATTTCACTTGGCCTCATGGTAAATAATCTTTGACTGTTAATTCCCTCATGTAAATGAATTAATGTCACGGCCAACACACCTCCAGCCCACCAGAGGGCGCCAGACCTGCCGGGGAGACAGTGGGCAGCGCCGAGTATAAAAGTTTTATTCCCCAGAGACGCTAGCCTTCTTTGCCACGCCCGAATAACTCAACTCATTGACCATGACCTTTGCCGGCCCCTCTTGAGACGACGATCGATTTATGGATTGAACCTCCTTACCACGACTTTTGCCTGTCCCTGACCTTGAGCCTGCCTGCCCCTTTTGTTAAGACATAAATCCATTAAACCTTCATCCCGCCCAAGACGTCCTCCTGTCCAGCTCACGTTCCCGAACCGTCCTTAAACCAGCCGTCTTCCTGTTCTCCTCTGTCCCGGTGTTTTTGTCCACGGATCCAGAGCTCTCTCCCCGACCACTGCTTCCTTCCCGTCCTCACTCACCGCCAGTCTCCCCCTCACTGACCAAATGCCTCCGGTCCTCCTCCACAGCTCGAGGACTTGTCCCCTTACTCCAAGCATGTCTGCAAGTGCGTCACCGAATTCGCTTTGTGACAATTAATCATTTGAAGAGCTAAGATGGCATGCATACTCACTCACCAATATTCATTAGTGTGAAGCAGTTTTGGTGGCATTACATCTGAATATGTATATAATTTAGCAGTTATAACTCTATTGGTCATAAATCATAGATTTTTGGGTTTAGTATCGTATCATAAATATACCAAACATCACATATTCATGAATTGCTTATCTTGTTTGTTTGTTCAGGCTCTGCACTGGTGTGATCAGGGTGCCTATCTCTTAGCGGGTCAGCTGGTCGATAAATTCCAGTCCAAAGAGGGCGCCCAGGCAGCGCTGCGTGACATCGAGAAACTCGAGGAGGGGGCACCATCAGTCATTAGATCCAGCGCCGATGTCCTCATCCTCGAGTTCCAAGCTATTCTCACTCCTCAGCTGCAGGTACAAACACACACACAAACCTACAGACAGACAACGTCAAGTTATGACACTCCTTTGCTCCCAGGCCCAGATAGGCGCTGCTGCCGACAAACTGATGGCAGTACGTGGAATGATCCAGAGCCGGCAGGCCTGTCTGAGGAAGCTGGCGGACGTGCAGGTCAGGCCCATCCAGCTGGTGGCCCCCCGGCCGGAGAATCCCCCTCGCTGCAGATCGCCAATGTTCTCGCCCAAACACAGTATGGGTGAATTAACAGCATTTCTTTCAACAATGCTTCACAGACAACTTTAACTCGTATAAAGCAGGCGATAATTTAATACCGCTCCTTGTTTCTCAATAGGCGTAGATTTTAACTCCACCTTAAAATTCACCTTTGACCTGGCCTTACCTGGCAAAAGGGGGTCAAGGAAAGGCTCAAGTGCAAAAAAATATGTATGTATGAATAGCGTATTACATTTATAATTTTACAGTATACTGTCCTGTATTTATTAAGGACTGAATTCCTACATATATTTTTCTGTAGATTGAAGTCATGCATGACTATGAGGAGAACCGGAACTCCATATCCTATGGTCCAGAGGGGGATGAGAACCATGACCAGAAGAAAAGGTATGAATGATCTCTACTCTTCTCTGTTCTTGATTGTAAGGGAGGCCATGAAGACCCCATTGTGCAGGGCAACTGAGCGGTGATGGTGGCAGGGGTGGAGAGACAAAGGGATTGAAGTTTATTCTGTTTATACTTTGTTTATTAAAATATATTTTTTAAAAATCTTCAATAAATACAGTTTTAAAACATAATAAATAAATAAAGTCAACATAATACATTTACATTTACAGCATTTATCAGACGCCCTTATCCAGAGTGACTTACAATCAGTAGTTACAGGGACAGTCCCCCCCCTGGAGCAACTTAGGGTTAAGTGTCTTGCTCAGGGACACAATGGTAGTAAGTGGGATTTGAACCTGGGTCTTCTGGGTCTTCTGGTTCATAGGCTAGCGTGTTACCCACTAGGCTACTACCACCCATAATAAAACATACGTCAACCTCTAAAAATTGCCAATAAAACTCTCCTTTCTTCTCATCTCAATTCTCTTATCTCAATCTTCATCTCATCTCCTCTTTATCCTCATCTAACAACTTGAGCAAGCCTTTATGGTCCTGGACCATTTGTGAGAAAGACAATAAATGAATAATCTTTACACCAACATTTAAACAGTTCATAATAAATTATATTGTGCATCCATCAAATAATGATGAAACCAATAAACTAATAAACACTTTCAGACATTTGAATTACGCAATCATTCATTTAAAAATCATTTCACATCTTTACTATAACCCCCTCGCATCAACGCGACCTCGGCACGCTCTTAGCTCCGCCCTTCCCCAGCACCCGGGAAACTTTTAAAACTCCCCACAGTCTTTTACTATAACAAACCAACGTCATCTTGTTTTTAGCCACCCGGTCTAATTACAAATCTAACATGGTGTTTATTATAATTAGGAAACACTGTAACCTGGTTGAGGCAAGAACTAACCATCAATAACAATTGTTATCATCAATTGTTGTTCCTGGTAACAGACCTTAGCTCTGTTATATTGATAGGATATGATATATAATTTTTTGTGCTTCTTTTTTTTTGAGCTAGTACGAATTTTGGAGTAACCAGAAGTTCCCTATTTCATCATTTTGCCCCTTTTTTTTGCCTCTGAAGACACGTGACTAAGGAGCTGATCGATACAGAGAGAATCTACGTGGAGGAACTGCTGTCAGTGCTGCTGGTGAGATAAACACACACACACACACACACACACTCCATATGACACGTGTGCCAAAGCTGCAGGTATTGAAGGACCTGTCTGTGATGCTGCCGTCAGGGCTACAGGGCGGAGATGGATAACCCTGCTCTGTCCGGCCTGCTGCCTGATGTTCTGCGCAGTAAGAAGGACGACCTGTTTGGAAACATGGCTGAGATTTACGGGTTTCACAGCAGGCAGGCAATGCAGTCCCAACCATGTACGTCAGATTTCATATCATGTGGGTTTTTAGTAATGATCGTATGTGCTGTCTGTTCTAAGGATCTTCCTACAGGACCTGGAGAGTTGTTTGGAGACCCCCAACAGGGTGGGAGCATGCTTCCTAGAAAGGGTGAGCTTTCACTTTTTGAGCATACGTTCAGAAATATACTATTGCTGACTAACAAAAATCAATAAGGTCTTAGCTTTTCAGTTCAATATTTTAAGGCTTTTCAAGATACCTGACAAATGTATGATTTTCCAGAAAGAAAGTTTCAAGGTGTATGAGTGTTACTGCCAGAACAAACCACGCTCTGAGGCGCTGTGGAGACAGTGCTCAGACTCGCCCTTCTTCCAGGTATTATACCCAGCCCTCGGGTGCCTCTCACTGGAAAGAGATTGCAGGAGTTTCGTTCCCGTGTGACCGCTGTTGTATTACTGGTTGTTTTATTACTATTTTGCTGCAGGAGTGCCAGAAAAAGCTGGAACATAAACTGGGCCTGGACTCATATCTTTTGAAGCCTGTGCAGCGGCTGACCAAATACCAGCTTCTGTTGAAGGTAGTTTATTGACACACTTAATAACAGATAATATTTGATTAATATTCACAATAAATAGAGATGCACTAGTGTTATGAACTGAAAAGTGCAGGTGACAGTAAAATACAACACAGGCCTTGTGTTGGCGTGGTTATCCAATTGTGGTGATATAATAACAGCCCCCCTAGGACAACATTGGGTTAAGTGTAAGAGTGGTCTCAGACTTGGTCTCAGACAGGTTCATATTTAATTTCACTGACCAATGGGTGACTGGTTGATGCATTAGTGCTCTAACTAAGCTCTCTCCATCTGGGTTCAGGAGCTTTTGAAGCACAGCGGAGACTCTGACTGTACCAGTGAGCTGCAGGGAGCTCTGAATGCCATGCTGGACTTGCTGAAGTTTGTCAATGATTCTATGCACCAAATCGCCATCACAGGCTACGAGGTAAAGACATAAGCAGACAGGTATAGGAGATACCAGAATGCTATTTTGGGCTTTATGGGTGAACTGGCTATTTGAAACTTTTTTTTTTAATGTATTCTATGCTGTTCTGCTGCATGCCAGTTCTGTGTACTGTGTAGTACTGTGGTTAGATTAGCTGGTGTTGTCAACACTTACTTTGGATTTTTTGGACTTGCAGTGAACTGTATTCATTTTGTATGTGTTCATTTGCAGATCTGAATTCCAGTTGCCATGGCCAAAAAATTAGGGTTAAATAAATTATTGCAAATAATAAGCACCGACTTACAGTTTACTGTACACAGCTGGTGTGACATTTTGCACTTTGCATCTTTAATAACTGATTTTCACTTCCAAGTGGCTTTTCTTTCACCACCAGGGGGAGCTAAGTGACCTGGGCCGTGTGCTGATGCAAGGCTCCTTCAACGTGTGGATCAGCCATAAGAAGGGAGCCACGCGAATGAAGGACCTGGCTCGCTTTAAGCCCATGCAGAGACATCTATTCCTGCATGAACGTGCCCTCCTGTTCTGCAAGAAGCGAGAGGAAAACGGAGAGGGACATGATCGGACTGCCTCCTACAGCTTCAAACACTGCCTACGGGTGTGTAGGAGCACCTTTTTTTATTAATATTTTTAAAAGAACAGCATTAAAACCTAAGCCTTTCTTGGTCAGATAACTTATTAAGCCATCGCCTGTTACCTGTTGCAGATGAGTGCTGTGGGCATCACAGAGAATGTTAAAGCCGATGTGAAGAAATTTGAGATCTGGTACAGTGGCAGAGAAGAGGTCTATTTAATTCAGGTAAAAGACCTGGTAAACAGATTGTTTTCATTTTGAACTGAAATGTTGAAATGTTCTTCTTCTAATAATCATATAAAAATATAATCCTTTTAACACAACAGGAATCAGCACTACACAACAGATATAGTAACAACGTGCTATTAATCCTTTTTTTTTTTTTTTAAACCATGTGTTTGGAACGGATGGCATACTCTATTAAGAAGTGCAAAGGCACCCACACTCCCACATAGATGCCCCTGTCTATGCCATGTTTCCTCAGGCACCTTCAGTGGAAGTGAAGATGGCATGGCTAACAGAGATCAGAAAGATCCTCACTAACCAACAGAGGGTCGTTCAAGGTTCCTACTTAGAGTCTCATTGTCTGTCAAGCTTCATCTTGGGTGTGTTCAGTGTTGTATGTTCTGCATAATTTTGTTACATTTCTTGTTCCACATTTTCATTCAGTTTGCACGCTTTCTTGTTATATGTTTGTGGCCTCGCCTCCTCTTCTATCTTGTAGTTATTTTTTACTTTACGGATTCTCTATCGTAATGTCAGTGTTCCTCTGTGTGTCCCGATCTCAGATGACAGCAGCCACGCATGTGTGGCTTCAGAACACCAGTTGTCCTCTCCCTTTGTGGACAGGTGACCTGCGCTCCTGACACATCAGCATGATCAGAAATGCTTTTGTCATGGCCACGTGTAGGACTTCATACTTGTCTGTGAAACTAACATTAAGCTTGTGTAAAATAGTACGACATATTATTAAATGATTCCCCTTGCTGCTCTGTCCTACACATGGCCTTAAGTGTGGCATGCTCAATATGGGGCATTTGGTATTACGTTTCTCCTGGCAAGTGCTGTAATTCACTGGGTACAAAATGTTCCCTTTCATCAGTCTGTGACAGTTATGGGTTTACAAATCTAGTCGATTTTCGTGATATCAGATCAAAAAATGGGGCACAGCAGGCAGCATTGTGGCCTCACACCCCCAAGGTTGTGGGTTCAAATCCAGGTCATGGCTTTGTTTTTTGTGTGCCATTTGCGGGCTCTCCCCACAATGGCACAGGTTTCTTCCAGGTTCTCCAGTCATCACCCAACAAACAAAATCATGCATGATAGGTGACTTAAAGTAAGCAAGATTTGTGATAACTATATGCTATCATTAATTATTGGAATGAAAGATATAATGCAACATGCTTTTTGCAACCCAATTGAAATGCAGGTGAGCCTTTATGGGAGATATTATGGGTCTTCAAGATTAAGTTTGCCAACTAGTAAAACATTATCCAACTGCCCCAGCATGAACTAATTTTGTTTGTACTGTGTATCATTAGGGTTTTATTTTAAAAGTGTAGTGGTGAATATGTGGCTCATGCTGGACCGAGACTTGACATTTGATGTGTTTTTGTCCTGCTTCTTTGTGACCCCCCCCCCCTTGTCTACCCCGCGCCAGTCTGGCGCGTGTGTCCGTGTGCATGCCCTGGAGCCCCACCCTGACCACGGCCTGCTCAGCTTGTTTTGATGTCCTTCCTCACAGCAAGCTGCAGGGGGCGTCGCTTAGCTCTGAGGAGGCCGAGTCGGGCCGCACCAGCCCGGTCCTAACCGACCCGGTCATCTTTGCGCCGCGACCGCAGCACAACCGCCGCAGTGAGTCCGACAAAAGTGCCAAAGGGTGGCAGCAAGTCAGCTAGTCAAGGACTAGATTGGTAGAATCAGAGGAATTAATTCGAACTTTTTTCTCTCTCACTCAGTTCTGTTTGTTATTTCTTTTCCATGAAATTAAAGCCAACCAGTGAGATGCCTTGGATTCTTTTTTTTTTTCCTCCGTTCTACTGTTCTGTGTGATTGCAGGTTGGCCAGGCACCTCCAACTCTGTAGACATCTGTGAGGACTGGACTGGTACTGACACCTCCAACCTGTCAGAGTCAGATGAGGATGAGGAAGCCACTCTGCTGGTGAGCCTGCGTTTTGATTGCGGCTGAAACCTCGCCCTGTTGCCGACACACTTGAAGTTCCATAATGAAGTTCCATAAGCCCCAAAACCGTTGGCTTGTTGCACACTTACTGTATCCTTCTGTCAGTAGCAGGCTGGCTGAATTTACCCCTTATTCGTCCCATATAAAAGAAAAGAGTGCTGAAATTTCAGCCTGTAAACCGCTGTGCATATGGGAACCATCAATTATTCACCACAATACGACCATAACCCCTGTAACCAATCTAAGCTCCGATCTCCTGCAGTGGCCCTAGCTAATGATTCATGGACCCCTTTCTCCCCACACAGGTTCCTGGGAGATACAGGGCATTGTTGGACAGCCATTTACACGGGACCAGTGACATCATCATCAAGTCCGGAGATGTAGTTCAACTGCTGCACGAAGACAAAGACGGGCACTGGTAAACCTGCCTTTACAGCGTATGGCATATTGGCTGTGACATGTTGAATGAAATGTTTTCTTCAAGGTTTGTAAGGAACAGCAGCAGTGGTGAAAAGGGGCGAGTTCCTTCAGATACTCTGATCAGGATCCTGGGGGATATTGGGCGTGGCTACTTCACTCGACAGGGAGATGAGTTAATGGTGAGTTTACATCACTGGTATTATTCAGTGTAAAGGACTACAATAGTCTTGACCATTTTCTTGATATAAATGTTAACATTATTATTGTATTCATTTATATTATAATGTGGGTCGTTCATGTATTTGTAATGGTGTGTGTGTCTGTGTGGTCTTGTGTTTTGTCCTGTGAAAGTGTCGCCTCAAAAACATGGTGGCAAATGCAATAAAGGTTTTCAATGAACTGCTGTACCAATGGCAACGATTATGCTATTGGACCAGAATTATATTGCTTTGGATGAATTAGTGTTTTATTATTTTCAACCATGAAATTCTTGTCAACTTCATTAAACGCAAAAAGTCTTATTTATTAGCTATGAAACTAGCTAATAGATAAGTATCCTATAATTTGTTTATAATTCATGAATAACTAGTAGTTTTTAAATTGAGAATTGAACAAATGTTTTTTTTTTACTTCTAATGTGACTTCTGTGCTTCATTGTGAAATACCTGCCAAAACCTTTTCAAACCTTGGGTTGCAGATGCAAGAACAGTGAAGATCAGAAAGCTGAGCTCCTATCCAACTTAAAACTCCTCATCCAGCACACATTCCTCACAGCCACAGCCATTCGTGACGATCCGGAAAATTACGTGGATGGTGAACCACTTTCGGGGCAGTCGGGCATTCAGACGGCCCCACTACAGTCAAGCACAATTGTTGTAATATGCTAACGTGTTCTCATTTTACCACAATGTGCCCAGTTTTCATACAGTAGCTTTAGTTCCAGTGGTGGACCAGTGCCGATTTCATGCCGATGCTGAACAGGACTGTGCTACTGGTTAACCAGGTGGATGTTGTATGTATATTCTCTGTACATGAGTGTAGAATAATTTGAATGGACTGACTGATAAGCTTTAAAATCAAGGAGGTAAAGTTATTTTCTTAACAGCACTGACTGTAAATCAGGGACTGGGACTCGCTGTTGAAATTTTGTGCCAACTCTCAAGATGCCATAGAGACCTTCCTTATTCCTCTGCATCCTTATTTTGAAGAAAACACCAAAATTCTACACAGGTCTGACAGTTTCTGGGACGCATTGGCAATAAAAAAAAAAGATCAACTTTCTGCATTTTGTGCATGTCAACTAGTGTTTGAAAAGAGATGCTCCTGTCTTGTTGTCTACTTACATTTTTATTTCACGCTTTTGTACTATACACCCGTTAAAATCATGTACGTTTTTTATGTTTCCGTTAACACTCCTTGCAAAGGTTCCTGCCCAGGATACAGTGATTGGTGATGGTCATAGTTTAAGAAGAAAGATATGTGGCATTAATGTGTTATAAACATGCATATGTTATAAATCCTCTGACAGAAGAAGAAAGTGACCTCATGTAAATATAAGAACTTGAAAGAATGTTATTTCACAAATATATGAGCACAAATATGAGAAAACGTCTTTTGCCTTTGTCATTTATGTTGCTGAGTAACAGCCACTTAACAATTTATTACTATTATTATTATTATTATTGAATACTGGGATAGGGCCTCTACTGGTTTTCATTGCAATTATGACCACGAAATCACTTGATTCCCCTACAGAGGGGCCCATATTAATGATTAATAATATTAATGATTTGTTTTGCACAAGGGAATATTTTGGCAATACCTAATATTATCCATCCTAATTGACTGCTGATATATCACAATCGTACATTGTTATCAAGTTACCAAGTTTGAGTTAAGAGTCTTCAGCGCAGCTTTTTGTGAGAGATCTTCAGGCCGGTGATGTTGGAAATCCAGTTGTAGTATCGGGAGACTCGTGTGTAGATGCCATATTTCCCCTCCATGGCGCACTCCTCCCCCCAGCTTACGATGCCCGTGAGGAACCAGGTGTTCTTGAAGCGGGAGGCGTGGGGCCCCCCACTGTCCCCTTGGCACGAGTCCTTCTGCACAGAGCTGTAGCCAGCGCAGAACATGAAGCGGGTCACGCGGTCGCTACTGCTCCCCTTGCACTCCAGCCGATCCACGTACGGCACCTCCACCTTCTTCAGCACTGGGGACTCCATGCCGTTGTAGCGCTCCCGGCCCCAGCCGCTCACTAACGAGGTGCCGGCGTTCACTATGAGGTACTCGGTGAAGTCTTTGGGCCCTAGGCAGACGGGTATGATGCGGTCAGTGAAGGTGATGGGCGTGCTGAGACGCAGCAGGGCAATGTCGTGGTTGTAGACGCTCTTCTTGGAGTTGTAGTGAGGGTGGAGGCGGTACTCCTCGACCTGATGATCGCTCTCTGTGCCCTCGCTGCGCTGGCTGTTGTGCTCACCTGACAATCGAACGGCAGATGTTGAGACAAAACTAATCTATGGCAATAAAAATTGCACGGTGTATTTTTTCCGTCCATCTCACCGAGTCGGACGAAGAATGGCCCTGTGCTCTCCGCAATGCAGTGTGCGGCAGTAATGACCCAGTATTCGGTCAACAGGGAGCCTCCGCAGAACACAAGTTTTGTAGCAGAGTTAATGAGCGCAGCCTGGCATGATCAGAGGGGACAACGGTGCAGATTAGCATTTATCACCCCTGAGCAGAGTCTGAATATTGAAAACCGAAGGTACCAAACAGACACTTACGCTTAATAATGAAGACTTAGCTTTTATGAACACCATGGGTAAGTTCAGTATAAATCCTAAACCACGAAAATTCTAATCCAGAATCTGGTTTTCAAACAACCGGGTTTTAAAGAAGGCCACTGACAAATGTAACACCTCACTGCATTTTGTTCATTGAAAGATAACCCCCTTCACATTGTACACAAAAGCAAAGAAAATCAATAGATCAATAGCAGTCATTCATGCTGTGCATCACATTAACAAAAGCACCTGCCATTTTGTATTCATAATCTGTATTTTATGAAAGAAAAAAATTCATTTTGTTGAAAAAATTCCTCATCAAGTCATTTAGATAACAGATGGATATACCGCTAATGACAAAATGTCATTTTTTCAAGGACATAAAGTCCTTGAATTAAGTGACTATCTGTTGTTGATAAAATGCATTTTGTGGACAAAATTACAATTTTCTGATCTTCATGCAATGCAGATTCAGTCCTGGCAGCATTTGCACTTTATATGTCTCATATCAGGTTGAACATGATTGTTGCTATGTTTGTTTAAGCAAAGTTTGCCTGTTCAGTGAGTCTAAAAACACTCAGAAATTTTCATGGCCCTCACCGACCTGCCATGGAATCTCTCCTGGTGTGGCTTCATCGCCGCCAACAATGCGGTAGTCGCTCTTCTTTTTTTCGGTGATGGTGGGTAAAGTTGGGTAGGAGTTCCAGGAAGCGTTTTTGTTCAGGGCGCCCACCAGGGTGCCGTTGGTGTCAGCTGGCGTGAGGAGAGTGACTGTAGCGTCCGTGACATTCTCCACAGGTGTGGGGCCTACACTGGTGGCATTCCCACTGGGTTTCTCTGAGGCATTGAAGTGGTCGTCATAGGTGAGTTGATTCTGGTCGACAGTCTCGGCATTAATAAGAGACCTCGTGGTGAGAGATGCCATTACACTTTTACCAAGGCGCCCACAGGGATATTCTCCTGGTAAACATAAAGTGACAGACTTTAGTCTGTCGGCTCAGCTTCTATATCTTAGAAGGCTTACTTGTTATTGGGCTAGTTTCAGAATTTGGTAATAAACATAGAAAGACACCTATGGGATGACAGGATTTTTTGTCTTCAGCCAACTGATACCCATGGGCGCATTCGCACGTTGCTCCGCCCAGTTTATCCACCAAACAGAACTGCATACATCCACCGTTGTTGACATTGCACTGGCGTGCGATCTCTAAATTGGAGATGGGGGTGGGGGGGTTAGCGTCACAGACTAAAGAGAGTTCTGCAGCCCTAGGTTAAACACTGGAGGTACTGGTGCACTTATTTGCGATTATTTGGAGCCTTAGCACTAGACCAGTGTGGAAAATAGGGTCACCTATCTCACAGTTCTTCCCGTTGAATCCAGCAAGGCACCAACAGACGTAAGAATTCATGCCATCCTCACAGCTGCCCCCATTTTGGCAGGGAAAGGATTCACACTGATCCCCATCTAAAGGAAAAAAAAACAAATGCTAAGACTTTTCATGTTTTGGCTTGACATTAATCTTAGCGATTTTCAATACTAACCCACATAACTGACCCAAAACTCCATCTGTAACAGAAACAATGAGACAGGAAGTGATTGTTCTGGAACTGCATGCAACAAGGCTCTACAGGTGTCTTTTTAATGCCTTATTTTGTGTTCCATGTTCTACTCTATAAGCTATAAACCCAAACCTCAACATAAGTAAGCGGCTTAAGGCACCTTTTGCTCCACATCCTACAGCCCTAATCAAGAAGATGAAATCTGAAAGGCGTCAATCCTTATTAGATCATGTTCTGATTGGATCACGACGGTGAAGGAGGGGGGTGACACACCGTTTTCTCATAGTCCTCAAACACCTCCCTGGCTTCCTCCAGGACGCATCGCTCCTCTATGCACTCTCGCTCCAGATTATCTTTCATCAGCTCCTCTAGGTGCCCAGTGTTATATCGCTTCTGCCTCTTTAGGATCATGTCTGCTGACTGCTTTGGCAGAAAAACTGCAGCTGGGAGAAAAGAACATAATAAAATTCCGATCAAGAAATTTCAATGAAAATCTATGTTTGTTCGACCAAAAATGCAGATCTTTTTGAGCTGCCCTCCCAACTGAAAGTAGCCCATTCTCACATATGCACTGTTAAACCTGGCCAATAAAAGTCTTCCAGAGAGCACAAAACCTCCAGCTTTAATTTACCTCCAGATGCCAACCACGTGTTCAGCAGAAGACCACTCACTACGACCAAGATAGCAATTCTCCCCATCTTCTCAGGCCAAAAAAAACTTTAAAGCGCTCTTAAAAGCTGAGACCCAGATGACGATTTGTTCCAAAGTGCAAGACTATTTGTACATGCAGAGCGTGAGCTTCCTGTGTTTGTGTGTGTGTGTGTGTGTGTGTGTGTGTGTGAGTACATAGCACGTACATAACATAAATACATGAAGGAGTTTTTGCATTAGTGATAATTAGATTTATTTTAATGTATTTAAATTATTCAAATGAACAGACAAGGCCCACCGCATGGTCATATAATAATGTTTTTGTGAGAGTTAGCACACGTAATATGCGATAGTGCAGATGCGTAATGCCACTGTTAGACACTTGGTGTGTGAGAGTTTGTGTGGAATTGCAAGCCCGTTAATTTTTTTGCACACACACACTGTTCCAGCTTGTGCAATAAGCTTCAGGAAATGTTGACATGCGCCTGACTCATGCTGGTCTTGCATCTGATGTCCGAAAGTTAAACAGTGACTACAGAGTGGCTCACGGCTATTTACACAAGCTGCATAATGGCAGCTAACTGAAACGTCTGCTTTCAGCCACTGCCTGTTGAGGGAAGACTTTATTTCCCTTCAGCCATACGTAAAACATCACGGCATTAGCACTGTTTTTTTTTTTTTTATAAAAATCTATTTTTCTTGGCTGAAAACTGCCCTCTGGATCAAAAGAGGGTGAAGTGTGCTTGATGGTGGTATTGTGGGATTCGTTGAGCAGGAGGTTCGCTTTGTGGATTAGCATGTTGACAGGCGATGCCTCTCAATCAATGCAAATTAGCGCAAAAACACCAACAAGACCCTAAACAGTACCTTGGTTTAGAAAAGAGCCAAATCAAACATCAGCGCCTTGGCTGCAATTAATTAGGCAATAAAGAGTTTCGATCCAACTAGCATCTAGGGACTAAACAGAGCTCGGAATCACTTGTACTGCATTAGGCTCCAACTTGCACGTTCCTGCAGTTACTTCTTTTTTATTTCCAAAGATGGAGGTCAAGCTCTGGCCACTCGCTCCAGAATATTGATCTTCTCCTCCTTAAGTCATTGCTGTCAGTGCACTTTGGACCACTGTCATTTCTAAAGCTTTCAATTGTCTCTCTTGCAATCTGTGTTGCAGGACCCAAACCAAGATGCTCCCAATAATAGGGTTTCCGACTGTACCTAGTACAATCTGCTAGTAGGCTTATATAGTCACAGGTTTGTGCTTTAGTGATTAATGACAATTGTGCATTTAGTGATTAATTTTTAGACCTAACCATAATGATGTATATCCAACAGCTGTCAAGATGGCTGGACATGGTGAGAATGAAGCACGCATACGCACAATGACACGAGACAGGGGTTTATTACATGGTGAACAAGACAGGGGAAACGTCACGAAACAATGACCCGATGGCGAACAGACATGAACAGGGCAGCTTTAGATTCAAGATTCAAATTTGGTTTATTGTCAGTATAACAGTATACACAGTATACCGTGTATTGAAATAATGTTTTACACAGACCCCCCCATAGTGCAATCATAAAAGAAAGAATAATATATATGTATATTCATGCTAATCTAAACTATACTAACTTAAAATACTGTACAGATCTGTAAAAGGGAAAAGTAAAACTTTTCTGTACAATGAACAGGACATAACTGGTCAACATCATGTACATTTACAGCATTTATCAGATGCCCTTATCTAGAGCAATTTACAATCAGTAGTTACATGGACAGTCCAATTAGCAATTTTAGGGTTAAGTGTCTTGCACAGGGACACAATGGTAACATAGGCAAGTGTGGTACCCACTAGGTTACTACCACCCATTAATGGGCAAACATGTGCAAAATGATCAGCATGTTATGAGGTGCATAGGGCTGGAAGTGTATTGTTGTTGAGTTTTTCAGTTTTTTGGTGATGGCAGTACAATGAGTGCATTGAGAGCTCTGACTGTTTGGGGGGAGAAGCTCTTGCAGCGTCTGGCAGAGGGAGAACAGGGCATGTAAGGGGTGGTGTGAGTCCTTCATTATGCTCCGAGCTCGACGAATGAGGTGTTTCTCGTAGAGCTGGGAGATGAGTGTCATGTAGATGAACCCTAACTCTAAGTTGCAATGGCCGGTCTGTATTTAAGAATCAAGAAAGTGCCACTAAATGATGCTGCCTAACAGTGAATGTGCAAATGAATTCACAAGTGATCAATATAATTTAGAAATTAGCACCATTTAGCACAGTGGTGGCCTGGTGGCTAGGGATGTGGCCCCATAATCAGAATCAAGGTGCTGCTGAGGAGCCACTGAGCAAAGCACCGTCCCCACACACTGCTCCACGGGCGTCTTTCATGGCTGCCCACTGCTCACCAAGGGTGATGGGTGCAGAGGACGCATTTCATTGTATCACCGTGTGCTGTGCTCCAGTGATCGCAATGATAATCACTTCACTTGCACTTTCAATGTAATAAGCATTATAATTTAGCATAAATGACCCTTGTGGTCCCCAAATGCTGCTACATAGGAGTATAGAATGTTGCATCCTATTGATTCCTCAAAACTGACAAAAGTAAATGCAATATTTCACTTGTGAATTATCTGTTTAACGCACAGGTTTAAAGCTCCTCGTTTCTAATGCACAAATGTCCGGACATCCTTAAAATGGTCCTTCTCTTTCCCTAAGCCATCTTGCTCTTTCTTCTCCACCCGGTTTAGCGCGTCTTCTCTGGGCAGAGAGCAAAGTGGGACGTTCCACCAGATCAGCGGCACAAATGCCTTGGTTGCAAGCATACTTGCTTCTGCTCGCACAAAGTGCACCGAGTGTGAGCGGTTACATAACAACACTTATTGCCTGTGCCCGGTGCAGCTTCCCATCACTCTAACGCACTGTAATACTGGACCACCGGCAGACACGGCGTAAAGAATAATCCACAACATGGGGACCAAAATAAATCAATGCGTTAATTGCTGTTTTGCCAACTTGCTTTTGGGCAGGCGTTACAAGGCTCACAGCGACCATAGAGTTTTGGACATTTCCTGTTAAACTGTTCCGAGACAAGATCCCGAAACCTTAAATATTAATTCAATTCCTGCCCGTGCCAGGGCTGGCAGTCACTACCTCTAGTCTGTGGAGTTCATTTTGTGTTTTTTACATAATCAAACTGCTCTAATTTAATCCGAGTGCCATTTCCAAAGGAAGAGAGAACTGCTGGATCGCTTCAATAATTCATGGCCTTATTTTCTTGGAGCATGGATGTTATAAAAAGCATACACATGGTAGGTATTTCCATACAGGTCTGTTTAACACATGTCCTGCTATTGGTGTGTCTACCAATAACAACCTTATATTGTTAAATTCTAATTAATAATATTGAAAACCCTAGTGGATGACACTAAATAAAGCTGCTCCTGGACTTGCAGCACATCTTCAAAAACGTAATTTCTCTCACACAGTTCTTCTTTTATAACAGCTTCGGGGCAGGTGGCGGCCTTGCGGAATCGGCCCTGTAATCAGAAGGTTGCCGGTTTGAATCCCGAGCCGCCAGGGTGCCGCTGAGCACCGACCCCACACACTGCTCCCCGGGCGCCTGTCATGGCTGCCCACTGCTCACCAAGGGTGATGGTTAAAAGCAGAGGACACATTTCGTTGTATCACCGTGTGCTGCGCTGTAGTGTTTTACAATCACTTCACTTTCTTTTCACAACCCCTGCTAAGCACATCTGCAAACTCTCTGCACTGCCCTGTCAACAGTCTAACATGTGCGCAGCGCCCCTACAGCTTAAAACACAACATGCATTCCAACTGTCCAACTGTCCACTTTCGATGATTATTTCTAATCACGCTTATTAAAGATTGTTTTGGCAAATCTGAATGCAGTGACATGTTTTCACAGACCATGGGATGTGTCTTTTAGCATGGATGTTGTAATAGACACCCGGGTGGTGACTTTTTTGACAGGGGATGCAGGGGATGCTATGCTGACGACACACAACTCCTCTTCTCCTTTCCTCCCTCTGATCTACATGCTGCTTCCAAAATCTCTGCATGTCTAACCGACATCTCGTCTTGGATGGCAGCCCATCACCTCCAACTCAATCCCACCAAAACTGAACTAATATTCATTCCAGCAGATTCTTCACCACATCAGGATCTTGCTATTTACCTAGACAACTCTCTCCGCAACCTTGGCGTAACAATAGACAACCAACTCTCCTTCTCGACTCACATCAGCAATCTTTCCCGCTCATGTAGATTCCTTCTCTACAATATCAGACAAATCCGCCCTTATCTGTCAACCCAGGCCACCCAACTACTGGTTCAGTCCTTAGTAATCTCAAGACTGGACTACTGCAACTCCCTTCTAGCTGGTCTACCACTATGTACCATCCAACCTCTACAACTACTACAAAATGCAGCAGCACGACTGATCTTCAACCTTCCCAAATTCTCCCATACCACCCCTCTGCTACGTTGCCTCCACTGGCTCCCAGTAGCTGCACGCATCAGGTTCAAAATACTGATGCTGGCCTACAAAGCCAAACAAGGAGTAGCACCATCCTACCTCACAGCCCTTATTACACCTCACACTGCACCTCGTATACTCCGAGCCTCCAGTACTGCTCGCCTGGTCCTCCCATCTCTGAAGGTAAAAGGAAAACATTCATCTAGACTCTTCTCCGTCTTGGCCCCTCGGTGGTGGAATGAACAACGAGGTCAGAACAACTCAGTCACTGAGCACCTTCAAACGACAGCTCAAGACCTTCCTCTTTAAAGAATATTTAGATTAACTTGTAACTTTCTTATTGTCGAACTTGTGTACAGAATCTACAACAGAGTGAATAAAATAGATGTATTCATAGTTGGGGTCCTAGTGAACCGGAATTGATCTCTTCATCGATGGTAACGTAAGCACGTTGTAAGTCGCTCTGGATAAGAGCGTCTGCCAAATGCCGTAAATGTAAATGTAAATGTAAATGTAATTCCATTAGATTACATTTTTAAATAAGGAAACATGGGTTCCTTTCTTCAAAACAACTTATAACCTCAGTCACCAATCAGACATTCTTACGCAAGTGACATTGCTGAATGTCGTTTAAAGGAACATAAATCTCTAGTCACATCAGATTATTTATCATTGTGCCGGCCAGCTCAAGGTCAGCTCCGTCACCTGACTCTCTGACTTTAGACGTCACCCTGGCCTTGCGTCTGCCCCTAACCTTAACCCCACGTCCCATCTGTCTTTTTCCCATTAGCGCGACGTGAAATTACAATCCAAGTGAGACTGAGATGTAACAGTTTTGATCAGACACCACACATCTGGGCGAGCACGACAGGCGCTCCGCGGATCCACGGTACGCACAGGGCGCCGTGTGCGCGTAAAGGCGCCGCACCTGTTGTTTCTCGCTACCGCGAGGTTCGGGCGTCGCTCCCGCACGCGTCGTGGGGAGGCCATCGCCTGAAAACTGGCCGCGTTAAATCCACGCGTGATTTAAAAAAAAACAAAAAAAAAAAAACGGGGCGCCGTGCGTCGCGGCCCCTGCGCGCACGCTGCGCGTCGGGAACGGCGGCGGCGGCGGCGGCGGCGCATGTGGCGACCGAGTCGCTGCCGTAGGAGGGATCATGACCGACGTCGTCATCGCCGTCGTCGTCGCCTACCTCATCATCGGCTGCGTGCGTGGCCGCGGGGACGTGCGTAAAAACTGGTTACGCGCCATGTGCAGCCACATACATCCCCCTGCGTACGAGCCACAGAATGCCTAGTGCAGAATAGTTATTGTTTTTTATTCATTATAACATGATCCCAGTTTTCAGCAGGCAGCGTTTGTCTCCACTGTACGTGTCTTCCTGACTCTTTTTTTTTTTTTTTTACTTTAGTTCACTCGACTCCACTGACAGGGACAGAACCGCGACCATCAGCTTCGAGCACAAGGCAGCAGGAGGTGAAGGTAAGCAAGAAAACGACCAAACCATCGCTTTTTTAATATTCACTCGATGGCTGCTTCTGCGTGGGGTTACTGTGCTTCATCTCATCCTTACCCAGCGATCTAAATTCACCAAAGCGCTAAGTGAAAATACGAACTATAATAATCCAGTTGTAGCCTATAATAACGAAGCAGCATTGCGTCCTTATATATTATGGACACAGCCCCCCGCGGGCGGCATGGTCCCCGTTATATATTTGCAAATGCACCCCCAAGTGGGATTTCCTTGTTATGTTGAGAATTAAAAAGGGGGGGTGTAACTCTTTCTGGGTTTTTTTTTTTGTATTGGACAGGTCTCGCCTTTGTCGACCTCCTCGACGGGAGAGAACCAGGAGGAGCCCCGGGGTGAATTTTGCGGGGACTCCCGGGTCAAGTTTGAAGCTGGAACTCCACGAACCAAACCGGGATCTATGAAGGCGGCAAAGCCTAAAGAGGAAAAGGACGCAAGCAAGGGTAAGGCACGGTCCACCGTCCATTTACCTGCACCCCGTTTCTTCGCAGACATAAACGCACGTGCTGGTTTATAATAATGCTAATTACGTATTATAACGGGACATGGGCAGTGTGATGAATAGGCGGCCGCAGGAAAATCGCAACTGCGGGGTTAAAACGCTTAGCGATAATTGGCCAGTGATTCATGTTGTGGGGAATAAAAGAAAGAAAAAGAGGCGCTGTCTCTTTAAACCAGTAGGTAGCAGCAAGAAGCCCAGCTCGGAGCAACCTTCCGATGCTGAAATATTCATGTCGATAAGAGAGATTCGCGCTTTGCTCGATCGAACCGTGGCCGATCGTGCGCTCGGTCTGCACTTTATGCGTTAAGGTCTTTAAACTCGGCGGTAGTTTTAGTTTCTGATGGGGGGGGGGGGGGGGGGGGGGGGTGGGGGGGGTCGGTTTGAAGGCGGAAGGCGATGCAACCGCGGCGCTCCGTGTCGCGATGGAAGCTGGGTAATATTGCCATGGAGACAAAGAAGAGGAGAGGACAGGCGAGGGGAGGGTCCTCCATAAAATAGATGGATTGCTACCTATTTCGTGTTCTTTTACGGTCGAATCGCATCATTAGACTTTTTTTTTTTTTTTTTTTTTTGCTCAGGATTATTCTTTTTAGAAGTCAAGTGCATTTGATGCAATTTTCTATAGAGAAAACATGTTTTTAACATTTACATTTACAGCATTTATCAGACACCCTTATCCAGAGTGACTTACAATCAGTAGTTACAGGGACAGTCCCCCACTGGAGACACTCAGGGATAAGTGTCTTGCTCGGGGACACAATGGTAGTGAGGCGAGTGTGTTACCCACTAGGCTACTACCACCCCAACATTTGAGTGTGTGAATTTGCCGCTGACTCCACGAAGAAGGTCTGGTTAAATCTAAACAAGGATTAAGTCAGATTAAGACGGTGAAGACGGCGTCATTAAGGTTGGTTGCGTCACGCAGGCCAGGGGTGCAGTGGGGAGAGATAAGGCGGAGCGTGGGTTAATGAGTAGAAGAATTATTTTGTCCAGATGGGGCAGGTTTTTAATTGCTTTTAGAGTCCACCCTATGAGGCACTCCATCCATCGTTAATTACAATGAAAATGTTAACCACCAAACTGGTCCCTCGTACTGACAAGATATGGAGATTTTATGTCAATAGTAGTCTAGTGGGTAACATTGAACTGGAAGACACAGGATCAAACGTCACTTTACTACCCTTGTGTCCCTGAGCAGGGGACTGTCCCCGTAAGTTGCTCTGGATATGGGTATCTGCTAAATGTCATAGGAAAAGAATTACGTTCTAAAATATTTTAGCAGTTTTATTCATTTTCTCTTGGACAGAACGATGATCAAGAGCTTTTGTTGGACATGCAAATCTGAGTTCCACCCAAATGGTCACACAGGGTTGCAGGGTTCTATAATAATAAAACAGGAGGGTAGCGAATATTTATTCCGATGGACACGGTAGGAACCTGATTCAAGAAACAGCATATTGCCAATCGAATGTTTTGTGAAATGACCAAATGAAATGATGAAAATTATATCCAAAGACTACTACCCAGAACAATTTAAGTACCATTCAGAAAGATATTTTTGCAACATGTTGTTTTAATGTTTTATAAGGTTGTTATGAATTATGGAGGGCGTGTGCCAGGATGACTGGGAGACGCATTTGTTTAACACCGATCTCTAGTGATCTCTAGTGTCAGAGACAAAAGTTGCATAAGGGTGCAGCATGATGTGTAACCTAGTTTTCCTGTGGATGTTCATATAGAACATACATTTTCAGTACAATTGTCAGTAACCAATATTTAACCAACAGTTCCAGTTCCAATCAGTGTTGGCTAAATATGATGAAAATGAAATATGACATGGGGAGTTGGAGTATACCCCATTTACTACCATGGTGTCCCTGAGCAAGACACTTAACCCCGAGTGTGTCCAGGGGGACTGTCCCTGTCACTTCTAGTTGTAAGTCGATAAGGGCGTCTGGTAAATAACATAACATTTGAAAATGTAATGAAATCTCGCTAGTTAACCAGCCCTGTCTTGTTATTTCACGTAAACACGCTTGATGTCACATTAGTGAACATGGTATTAAAATGGCCTTTCTATTAGACAGGAACCTTATTTTACATCTGGTTAAATCAGTTTATGGTTGTCTTTTTTTTTAAAAAAAAAACAGGGTTTTTAATTATGGTTGAAGCTTTAAGTCATTCCCGACTTAAAAAAAACATGTTGCCCTTTTTAAGATGAGATTATTCCTTAATATGTTCATTTGTCTTCTGTTTCCTGGATCAGGGCAGCCTGAAACTGAAAGATAATTCCAATGCATCACTCTTCTCATTTGCCATTCCTCCCCCTCCTCCTGGCCCATGTGTCACTCTGGTCATGAACTGGTTGGAGGGAGGGTCTTACGCATACATCTCTCGTTTCCCATCAGCATCGTTGCGTGCCACTCATCTCGCGTTGCTGCCCGGGGGGGTGGGGGGGGGGGGAGAAAAAACTGTTCTATTTACCCAAGCCCATAAGAAGAGTACTTATTATACTTCAGTGTACTCGTAATGATTAGTTACCTACCTAATTACAAAAACCTGATCGGTAAAATCAAGGGTCTGTCTGCTGTGCTCGGATCTGGAGTTTAGGGTGTAATGCATGTCCTAGTACAAATATTTCCAAAAACAATGCGTGTGTCTGTCTGTGTGTGTTTTTTTTATTTATTTTTTATTAAACATTATCTTATGCCTTACCCATTTTGCCACCATGCATCCAGACGATTCCTCATGTACCCAGGACTACTTTATTTTGCGGGAGGACTCGCTTCAGTCCATGAGCGTAATTGATAAGGACTACGACTTTCACGCTAAATGCCATGAAATCTTTTGCTGCCCCCTGGCTTTAATCATCATCAGGGAAAGCAAAACCCCTGCAGGTTTGTCCGGGCGCCACGCCCACTCCTCTGTAATCCTTTCATAATTGATGCCAGTTTTGTCTTGTGCACTTTCGAGAAGGGCAGCATTTCATAAGCTTGCCCCGGGCTGAGTAATAAGACTTCAGCGGGCCAGCACCACAGCACAATCCCTGTCCGGCCTCAGAGCTCACCTCCATCACCCATCACGGAACTACGGCTGCTTCACAGAGCACGGAGCATGTGGCCAAAAACACCTGCACGTCACAGTGAGCGCTGCTATTAAACTGGAAAGCGGGTCTGTGGAAGTTTGGTGGAAGCCAACACATGTTATCCAATTACCCGTCACCAGGGGAAACTGGCAGGCATTGTGACCATTGATTTGGGCGAAAATATTTATTTATTTATGGCAGGGATAGATAGAGCACGTCATGTGGAAATCTGCTTTATACATTTTTGACTAGTTAGTTATAGGAATATTCATTTATGTCAGTCAAAACGTTTTATGAAACACGTTGACAACAGACTGATATAACTTTAATTGGAATGTGAGGAATATAATCATTATTTTACCTTATTGCACATATTATTATTATTATCATCATCATATATTGACACATTTCGTACAGAGAGATGGGTGCAGTCTTGGGTTTGATGAAGGCGCCGAGCATTTGGCGGCGGAGCAGCGACACCTAGCGGTCGCGCCCGAGCCGCTGCGCCCTGCGCTCCGCCGGGGCGAGGTTTTCCATTACGCAACTGGATAAAACAGACATGCAACAGGTTGGTGACCCATATACAGTTTCAAAAAGCCAGAGAGAAATGCGGCCAACCCGTGTCGTATTTAGATTTTTCACAACTCTTCCTTACGATGCTGAGTCATTTTTGACTAAATGGACAATGCCGTTGCTAGTTGACCTTTTGACAACTTTTTTTTTTTTTAGAACACCTGAACATGATTTATACCCATACGCGTTCATCATAAATCTGAATCAGATGCATTCAAAGATTGGGGCCTTTCGCACTATTCGCACAAATTTCGCAAATCAACGACGTGCCCCTGCGACAGACGGGGACAAGTATTTGCTTTTAAATCAATTAGGCTTCATTCATGTCAGGAAGACGGAACCTGCCTAATCGAATTCCCTTCATTTGAAAGTCGATTCGCGCGTGACGTCACTGGATTATTATATTAGTCGAAAGAAAAATAAAAGGCTGCGCGTAGGATTTCCCTCGTGCGCTTCGTATCAGGGGCGATTGGAGCTGCCGGGAAATCGATGGGTTGGGAGCAAAGTAGCGTTTGATAGAATTTTATTTTATTTATTTTTTTTAGAAAGAAAGACCCGAGTTGGACTTCGGTAATTATATTCTCTGGCGGACAATAGGCGGGGTGAGGTCATCGCTCCACCAAAAAACGCAGCGTGTCGTTTCCAGCCATTTGGGAATCCGGCTCCATCGCGAGGTTCCATCCGCGGAGGAGGTCTGAGGAGTCCAGGCCACCCGGTGGCTCCGTCCGATGAATCATTGATGACCCCGTTCAAAATTCATAATGGCCCCGACACTAATGGCCGCAAATGACCTGGCATCATCATCATCATCATCATCATCATCAGCGGGCGCGGGGATTTTAATGGATTCGGGTGGGTTTAAACTTTCGGACGCGTCGCCGTCGTTCACTGCGCGCCAGTGAGGGGTGCCGACACGTTAACCTGACGCAAAAGCCGAGGACTGGGTCATGGCCTTTCCATTAAGGAAATCCACATCAGGTACCGCTGGAGACGACCCCTCCCCATCCCCACCCTAAAAAAACAATGTTATATATATATTTTTTTTTTCAAATTAACCATCGTTGTTTTGATGCGGTTAATTCTTTTTTTTTTTTTTTACGTTTTGGGCACGACAACGCTGCGCACGCGGTAACTGCGCAATTTGGAGGCAAACGCGCGTTACGTGCAGTAGAAAGCGCGCCCTTTCCCCCCAGCGGTGTGGAAATGGGGAATCCTCGGATGATGTGAATAGTGACCTGCAAGTGCTATGCATCGATTTCGAGTCCTAGAAAGAAAGAAAATATATATTTTTGGTGTGAGCCATTTTTTTCTGGACTTTTCCTTATTGCTTGTGTTGCCAGATTAGCTACTTTCCCGGTCGACTGCGTTACTGCGTTCGTTGCGCGACGCAGAATCGTCCACGACTCTTTTGGTTTTTTTTTTTTTTTTTTAAGGACGACTGTGAACGGGGCTGCTGATGAGAGGATTCGATGCGACACTGCGTGTCCGTGTGCACGAAATGCCCCTCGGTGTCGGCGACATCTTCATGAAAACCTCGGTCACGTTCCTCCGGCTGTCACTATGCAGCCCTGCCGAGCCGCTGCTGCAGGAGCGACTCTGAGCCGAATAGCGCTGAACGGGCGCTGTTGCCAGGTGCGCGGCATATACGCGACTTTGACAATGTGTCAGTCTCCAAGTAAAAACTGACAATAAAATGTATTTACATGTTTACTGTTCTATTACGAGGCGCCCTGTTAATGAAACGTCACTCGTTGGATCTTTTTAATGCCACACACGGTTTTTTAGCACGTTCGTTTTCTCTTTTTCGAAAGAAGAGTCGCTGGTTTTTGAGAGCAAAATCGTTTACTTGTACAAAGACAAGTAGCTAATGTTTTTTTTCCAGCTTTTTGGGGAATATAATAAGGGAAAATCCCTTATTTCGGGGCTACTTTTTGGGACCCAGTGGCTTCTATTTACATTCCAGGCTGAGCGTTTCTCCTGAGCGACCTGGCAACAACGCTAGATAGTCTGCAGCAGAGAGAGCCAAGACAAGTCGGGGCGGTCGGACCAGCGCGTTTTATCCCCATTAAAAGGGTTGGATATAGGTTACATCCTGCAGCATAATCTACTAATCACGGCCCGGACTGTCGGACTTTTAACATCCGATTTCTTTTTTTGCGTTTTTTCTTTTGCACACAGAGGGCATATCTCTGGATAATCTGTGACATGATCTTGTGAGTTATTATTTTTTTTTTTTTTTGCAATATTTCGGGCGGTGCTTTTGAGAGGGGGGGTGGGGGCGGGCGTCTGGAGCCTCGATGCAGGGCTGAGGTGTCGGTTGCGCGGGCGACCGGAGACGCGCAGAAGTCTCCGATCCGCACAACTTGTCATCACAGCACAGACCTGGGGGCGACAGGCGGCGTTCCCCATGTCGCGACCCCCGTCTCTCTCTCTCTCTCTCTCTCTCCCTCCCGATATTTATTCTTTTGCGCTCTAGCCGTGTTAACAGGTGCTCCGCAACTGTACCCCGCCGGGAATAATCCTCATTGAAGCATGGGCAGCCGGGCAGCCGAGATCGGGGGAGCCCTGTTCTCGCGGAGAGCCGCGCCACTTTTGGACGCAGAACGCGCGGCGCCGCGTCTCTTTTGAAGGAAAAGCAGGAACCAGCGCCGCGCATCTGGACGCAAAGATAATTCAAGAATCGTCGCGATCACAAAAAAAAAAAATTAAAAAAAATAAAGATGGACTAACCGAAGCGACTTTGCGTATCGGGACGTTTTTTTTTTTTTAATTCTATTTGCAAGTGAACATGGCGTTTGCCCATCCCGCTGCAGACAGGGTTGGGTGAGCGCAGCGGGCTGCAGTTTTCGCCGCGGGACGCGTCGCCACACCAAGCCGCCAAACTGGCTACGGCCGCAGCGATCGCCAGCTCCCTCATCCGGCAGAAGAGGCAGGCGAGGGAGAGAGAGAAAGCCAACGCTGGCCGCTGCGCAAGTAGCCCCAATAAAAGCATAGGAGCCTGCGAGAAACCCAGCAGGCTCAGCGTCTTCTCGCGGGTCAAACTCTTTGGCTCGAAGAAGCGCAAGAGGAGACGGCCAGGTCTGATGTTGAACGCATTTTTTTTTTTTTTAATTCCTCTTCGTCGTCGTCATCATCATCTTCACCCCATCACCCATCACAGTCATGTCCAATCATCCTCTTCATCCTTGGACTCTGCTACAGCACATCTGTATGAACATACGCGCTCCGGTGTGCATTTCGATGAAGGAACTTTCGCTACAGAACATTCTAGGCGTGAACCGGGCCGATTTAAAGGGAACATCTGTGAGGTACAGTCCTTGCACAGATTACCAGCGTGGCTGCGTGTGTATGGTGTCGCCGGCGTCTCTCAGCAGTGCCGTATTTCATTCTGAAGACAGGGGCTCGCCGACACGGGGACCCTGTTTCCAGATCTAGATAAATGTGCTCCCCTCTCCGGAATCCCAATAGAACCACGCCGGCCTTGCTAGGGATCCAGATAGGAATCGTGTTCGTTGGAGGGTTGTCACCTTTTATTAAAGAACTGAATGGTTCGAGCGAGCCACAGAACCTGAAATATATCCATATCAGGATTAGCATCTTACGCCATAATTAGTGGATGGCGTGGCTAAACTGATCAATAAAAGGTCCTGATATTGCTTAGGAGGCTCTTCATTTTTCCAATATCAGTCACGTGGAGCGTTTTATCCAAGGCCTGCGGAATACAGGCATCGTTCCGTTTGTTTCTATGCGCCACATTTCATAATATCTGGCCTTCGGTGAACCTTTAAAAGCAAAAGATCAAAACTTTATTGCATTCGAAGGCAAGAGGCCCTCATTTTTTTTTTTAATGCATCAACGCGCACCGGTGGTCTTGTTTACACCCGCCACGTTCCGTTAGACGGGATCGGGAGATGAAGTGCATGAGAACTGTGCCACGCCCCACACGCCATGTTGCTTCTTGTCTCCCGCCTGCCCTCCTGCCCCAACTGACTTTGTCCCCTCCCGGTTCCAGAGCCCCAGCTAAAGGGGATTGTGACCAAGCTGAACAGTCGGCAGGGCTTCCACCTTCAGCTGCAAGCAGATGGGACCATCGACGGCACAAAGGAGGAGGACAACAGCTACGGTAATCCTGCACATTGGTCCCCCCCCCCCCCCCCACGACACGCCAGCGAACGCTTACGTGACCAATGCCTCCCTGTCTCCCCTCCAGCTGTGTTCAACCTCATTCCAGTCGGCCTGAGAGTCGTGGCTATTCAGGGGGTGCAGACCAAGCTCTACCTGGCCATGAACAACGAGGGCTATCTGTACACCTCAGTGAGTCAAGCCTCCTGAAGCCGAGCCCGATGGCGTTAATTGATCTGTGTAAAATGACCTCTCAACGACGCTTTGGGGACCGGCCGTTGATTAATTAGACGAGTGGTTTTTCTTTGTCTCTGACATAGCCTGTGTCACCAAGACAACCGTCCTCTTCCTTCCGGCGTGTTTCGTTACTTTATTTTTTTATCCCCCTCCCCTTCTGTCCTTTTGCTCTTTTTCCCATCTCTCCCTTCCTCCCACCGGGCTGCGCCCAGCGTCCCTCGCCGCTCTCCGTCTGACCCCAGGTCCATTGGCATGAGGGGCATCACGTTCTGTGGCCATCAAAAGTTTCCATGGTTACTCGGCGTCACAGAGACACGGATGCGAAATCGGCAACGTTGCCGTGTTTCACACGTCGGCATCGATGCGTGAATGAGACGATGAGACGCAGGATGGACAGAAGGGCGGTCAAATCATAAAAAGAAAAACCACCTAACACCAATATCTCCAGCTGGCCCTCGAGGGCTTTCCGTTCTTCCCTCGGAAGGCCGCTTTATTAAAAACGAAGGGTCCGGTAAATATCCACGTTCCCTGACTACCACCTCACTCTTTTGATTAAATGTGTTATGACGTTATGAATTATTTAGCAGCGTGCCAACGAGCGCTTCCGTCTGTTTGAAATGGACACGTCACTCTGTCGGCCGTGGTGAGCTGCACATTGTACAGTGTGTGTGTGTGTGTGTGTGTGTGTGTGTGGCATTGTTGCATTTCCTATTCAGATGCTAAATCTCTTCTCTAGCAGCAGCGTTCGAGTCTCGGGGATTGATGAGTCTCAGACGGGCCTCGATAATAAGACTTTTCTCCCCCCCGCGAGAATGAATCTATTGATTCGGACGAGTCAATCAAGCCTGTTCCAAAGTCAACAGCACCTCGCGTCAGCGCCGTGCCGACAAAGCTTTATAAATGGCGTACTACGGCTTTAACATTCACATCCTTGCACTGTGGGTTTCGGGGGTGGGGGGGTATACAGTAATCAGTATTCAAGGTGAATTCAGTAATCTTGGACAGTTCCTGGGTGTCGATGGCTGAAAACCCCGCTCAGGGCTCCACTGTACAGGGTCTGTGTTGCTAAGTGCCGCCCCGTTCCTTCGAGAAAGCGGGAGATGTAATCGTTTTATAGATTCGGGACCAAGATGGATTGTAGGTCACCAAACCAACAGACCTGCACCCTCACAACAATCTTTTTAAAGAATTAATCAGTGTTTTTTTTTTTGTTTTTTTTTATTCCGACTCTTTAGGGAACCTGACGGGTTTATTTGTAGGGCAGGTAGGCTGATGGAAAGAGAGGAGTGTTTTGTAGCTTCAGACCCTTTCCACAGTCCACAGGTCACGGACACCAGTTCCCCCACGCCCTGTTCAATCCCCAACTAACCTTCTGTCTCTCTTTCTCTTGCAGGAGCACTTCACGCCGGAGTGCAAGTTTAAGGAGTCGGTCTTTGAGAATTACTATGTGACATACTCCTCCATGATCTACAGGCAGCAGCAGTCAGGCCGGGGCTGGTACCTCGGCCTGAACAAAGAGGGGCAGATCATGAAAGGCAACCACGTGAAGAAGAACAAGCCGGCTGCACACTTCATCCCCAAGCCTTTGAAGGGTGAGTGGATCGCACATCGTGACGGCCTGCGGTGATGTGGAAAGAATAACGTTCAGGGAATGTTGTTGAATAATTAGTGCATGTGTTGTGAATGAGATGATCAGTCTTCAGATTCCATCTGGAAAAACAAAACGACTGGAAGGGAGGAGCCCAGGCCAATTGTGCCAATATGTCTAAAAATGGATCACTTTACAAATGACTCTGCATATCATATATCATCATATATGACATATATACATTTTTAAGACTATGATTTGTACAAGGCAAAAATGCCATGATAAATATAGACAAGCACATCTTTACAAAGTGTGTTTTAAAATTTCATCAAATTAAGCAATAGAAAACCAAAAAGCAGTAATCCCACGCAGTCACTGCAGATATCGGAAAAACAATCTCAGTGATGACACCCAAAATGTCAACTAAAATGTTGGACGTAGAAGGTTGTGGTAGAGTGCAGTAGGTTGCTAAAGCTCTGAAGATTCTGCGTTTATTTGGGCAGGTAATATAACTCATTACATTTGATTATTATAATTTATCCATTTAATAAAGGTAATATTCACTATTCAGGCTTCATTTTACTGCAAGATGTAAAAAGTCTTCTTAACATATAAATATTTGCCGCTTTCTCTTTCCTAGACAAAACTGATTATGTTTAGCCTTAACAAGGCATTTATCCTACATATATTTACCTCCTACATATATTTATTACTGAGCAATAAATATGACATTTTTCCATTTTTTATTTCATAATTTAACGGCGATCGGAAATGTGTAAATTATTTCCATCCGTCTGTGTGCTGAGTGGCTCACCCATAAAGCACCAAAGCCTCATTATGTGCCGATGGTTACAGCCTGTTGGTTTTCTTGAGTTGATGCTGTCCCTTGATTGTTTATTGATTTTGGTTATTTTTGCATCATGCCCGGTTCATCATCAAACTGTTGCTGCCACAGAGAGCCTGGGATCATGAAATGAATGGCCTATTGGTTTAAACAGAACATTCTGGCAGTTCAGCACGAAAACGGGACAGGATATATAGTCTTGATAAGACAGCCAAGCCGCGTGGTCTCGTTTGCCAACACTGATTTTAAGGGCGCTGACTTGACCTTTGATTGACCCACGTTTTGGGATGGAAGGCAAGCAATGTTGGATGTGGGTGCAGTGGCCTTAACAAAGCACAGCACTCATTAATGTTCCTGAGTTTTCCTTCTAGGCCGGGGAGGAAGTGCAATTTTCCATCCACTTTGGTCCTCAAGCATAATTCCTATTTGTCCGTTTGTCCCGCAGTGGCCATGTACAGAGAGCCGTCCCTTCACGACCTCACCGAGTTCTCACGCTCGGGCAGCGGCACACCCACCAAGAGCCGAAGCGCGTCGGCCATGCTGAACGGCGGCAAAGCACTGAGTCATCACGAGTCCACGTAACCATGGCAACGGACACCTGGGACTTCCTGCTGACACCTCCCATCACCAGATCAGCACAACAAAACAAACTGAGTGAAGGACAGCAGAAATAGGTTAGCGATCCCTTTCCTGAAATCACTGTGACAATAGGATTCGAGCGCATAAACGGAACCTATACCGAAAGAACGACGACAGCGGCGACGCCCAACTAAGCCATTCTGCGGTTTGAAGGGTTCAGCCACTTCTCGGACCGACCCTGATTCCATGTGTAGCATATGTTACTCCGCATATTCCTCCAGAGATGCCTGTTACACGCTCGGACAACGTCTCCCTAGAGATGTCTTGCCAGACATTCTTGGTTTTCGTGCTCCTTCTTGCCTTTTATCCCCCAGAGGAATGCGAGCGAGGCTTTTCCCCCCGTGCTTTTTTTTTTTTTTTTTTGGGCCGCTTCAGCATGCAATTAGTTGCTTTGCGTTAAAAAAAAAAAAACACACACACACACACACACACAAAAAAAAATACTCTGCACATTACAGATTGTGAGAGATAATTCTTTTTTTGGCAAGGCTAGTCCCATCGTCCCATCTGTGTCTGGCGGCGTTTGGTGGGGGTTTGGACTCAAGGTGAGTGCAGACGCGAGGGCCTTTGTACGGAGCTTTCGTATGGAGAACTCCTGCCCTTTCCTTTGCAACTTATCTGACACCTAGAGATACTTAGTGGCTGTGTCAGCACACCAAAGATGAGTCTAGTGTTTTTCTCCAGACAGTTTTAATGAAGGCCGATGCATTGTTTTGCAGAAATAAAGCGAATGTTTCTCAGACAGGCGGGGAGGCTAATCTGATTTTGTCAGGTTTATGCCTCTCTAATAATTGTCCTATTTTGAGTGCTGGGTATTTGTTTGTGAAGACAGCTGACCCACCCGGGCGCATATATAATTTTCAAGGCAAAAGTAACTGTGAGATGGAAAGGTTTCTGTCTTATCGAAAGATTTTCTTTGTAAATCGTATGAGCGGCAACCGTCTGTGGCTTTAACTGAACTGAAGTCATTAGTATTTTGATATTTTTCCTCCCCCCACTGGTAAGGACCCCATTTGGATGAATGAATCTTTCTTTCTCAAGGACTGCATTTTTCCTGTCTGCGTATGCCACGTAGGAATCCTGAGTTAGTGTTCCATCTGCTTCTCTTCATTTCCTTTCAGCATTTGTATGTGTTGCATGGGAGACTGTAGGCGCCTCTGGGAAACAGATGCATGATGTAAGGCTATGTGTACTCCCCTACGTGGATCCGTGTTTTCTCCAGTATACTAGGGCAAAACTGAATGTACAGGTAGGCTTTTATCCTGGTATGTTCTGATTTGTTATCTGTTGTACACATTATGAGGTGCACTAAATAAAATGTTTATATGAAGAGATGATTTCAAGGAACCTTGATGACTTCTTTTTATGTTTCATATTTACTTTTTATGGTTTCTCATTGCTTACAATATGTATTATTATAAAGTTAGTTTTTGTTAGTTTTCTGGTTACAGTGGATATAAAAAGTCTATTTACCCCTGTTAAAGATGGGAAAGGTGGGATATGTTTTTAACAGATTTTTCCCAACTTTTGGAATAAACTTTCTGATAGCTGAGATTAGATCTCAGAAATCACTAGATCTTTGTCAAAATAGCACATTCACACCACTTTAAGAAGGAGAAGCAGAAGCACAATTTAACAGAAATCTGTTGACAGGCAATCACAATGTCTACAATCACAGTTATACAATCAGGATCATGCATCCATTAAATTTCTTTTATGTGAAAGTGGTCTTTCCATACGGCCTCTAAAAGAACTGAATCAAAACTTTTAAATTAATTTGTAAATAATTTTATTTTTATTAATTTGTAAAATGATGTAATCATAATTTTCTGTAATTATTTGTATTAAATAATCATTTGAAAAATGACTTTTAACTTAAAGGATATGGAAAAGAATATATAACAGTTTTATAGTTTTGCAATTGATTTAGCCATTTAAATGCCTTCATGTTTGTGGTGGAAAGTCAATCGGACAAAATTCTTGACACTGTAGAAAATGGCTGAAATTCCAATTAGTCTGCTGTGTACAGAATGGGTACCGAAGTGAGCTGATGACTGAAAACACCCATTTTGGACTCGCCCTAATTGGTCCCAGAGGCACTTGCTTCAATTTAGTCTTCCAGTGCACACAGCTAATGTTAGAGTGTATCGGCTGCTTTCCCCGCTGTTGTAATGTGCACAGCTATCAATTAACCCACCAGTCCTCCTTAAAACACAGAATCATTTTGTGATTTTCATGTGCAGTTTAGGGTAGGAATAAAAAAAAAAAACGTGCAAAAGGATGAATTTGTTGATGCTAAAGGAATTAAGATGTGATGTTAAAGTGATACAGGTAAAAATATATATTCGTAAAAATAAGCATATGCCATTGATTTAACTAAAATCAAATGGCATTTTATGTGCTGTAAATATGAATCATCTTTTTATGGCTTTCCAGTGATTTAAGGTGTGATTTAAAAACACAGCTTGTCAACATAAACCATAAACCATAAAATGAATTTCATTGCGTTCGGTGATGCCATCTCAATTTTGCTTTGGACTCTAAAGAGTTACCTTGCCAGCAGAGCCATGGCAGAGGCCATTATATCCTGTCTGAATATTTCATATCCTTTCCTTGTCATTTATTATTGATGACTTGAACCTCCTCCCTTCCTTTCGCCCCATAAATCCTTGGGTACAGGATTAGCACGCTCATGAAGTGGTGCTAATATAAACCATTAATATTTATATTAATACCACTGATATTGAAAGATCTTGTCAGGGGTATGAATAGCTGTAAGTAGAAATATGAAGACCTGTTGGATCAATATTAGATTTTTATCCACTATAGTGCGCCTTTTGACAGCAATATGCCTGTCGTGATCAAAACTAAACCCACACACTAACACAGGTGGAAGGCGGTAGGCATGGAAAAGCAGAGTGAAGGAAGAAGAGAGGAAATGAAAGCGAGAAGAAATGTGTGGAAGAGAGACCACTGCTGATCTAGTGTTTGTTTCTTTTCTAACCTCCCCGCCCCTTCTCCCTTAAAATCTGATTCCCAGATGCAGCACTCAGGAAATTATCCTCTGTCATGTTCCAATAAAATAAAATAGATGGCTGATGTGCGATCAGACTGGCCTTTTATGGAGCCTCTGTCTGCGGAACATTATTTCTCAACTAAAGAGCCAAAGCAGGAGGGAAGAGAGACGCTTGTGGCAGCCATTGTCTGCACAGTCACGGACTGTAATAGAGTACACACACACACACACACACACATAAAAACCTTCACAGATACCGATTATTCAAAGACTTATAATACCCAGTGCTACTACTGAAGGGGTGAAGTGGTGGAAGTAAGGCTCGACTAAGGCCTCAGCATGTCTGACACCATGGTTTCACAGTAAGTCTTCAACTAGAAACTGTCACAGGGTAGGTCCGTTTCTCTCTGGCACAGCTAACTAACCACCCAGCATGTTGCCGATGTATTTAACGTCATATTTTCACTACTCAAAATCTTTCATAAAGTAACTTTAACTTTTCATCTGTGACACGTCAGTTGGTGAAAGAT
Organism: Denticeps clupeoides; assembly: GCF_900700375.1. Classification (NCBI taxonomy): domain Eukaryota; kingdom Metazoa; phylum Chordata; class Actinopteri; order Clupeiformes; family Denticipitidae; genus Denticeps; species Denticeps clupeoides. Next base: position 20,565,280 of record NC_041712.1, read on the forward strand.
TTGGCAGGTCACATCCCCACTACAGCAAGTTCGGGGGGGTCTCTCAGGGGGTCCAGAAGAGATGTTGGCCTTTCTTATCTCGCGGCCAAGCGCACGTCTCCATGGTAATCCGGACTTGAGATGTACAGTCGGAGGAACCATTACAGGCTCGCTGCGTTCGCAGCTCTCAGGAACCGAGGAACTGCTGATTGTGGAAAAAGCTTTGAGAGTGCATGAGGAGGAGCTTCAATAACCTTAAACCTCAAATGCAACGGGACAGCGTTAAAAATGCATGGACTCGCTGTACAACCAAACCGTGTGTTGTTCGTGGGTTTCTTAAACATGAATTTTTAAAAACAGCACAACCTGTGTCTTGACGTCTTCTCTCCTACCCCCTAAATGATTAGGTGTATATTTTTTATATCGCTCTCAAAAGGTTTGGAAAGTACATGTGATGGCGACACGGTTCCAGCTTTTCGACAGACTTCTGTCTGGGTCTTGAGCTGAACATTATATTATCAGTGGGTTGAGATGGATTCGGATGGAAAGCTATGAAGCTATGACTGGGCGATCGCACAGTCATGATCAAATTCTTGTTGATAATGACAATCACCTCGGGGAACATTTACCCGATCACGCATGGTAGAATTGAGCAAGCACCTCGAGCAAGCACTGCAAGTCAGAGCGTAACATTTCCTGCGGCGTTTCCGTTGCGATTGTACGTGGACTGAATCCGACGCGTCATTGCTTGTCGGCGGGCGTGTCTGCCATGCAGGGAGCACAGCAGAGGCACCCGATCTTTGCTTCCCCAACACAGTGGGCTTTACCCGACTGAAAACTTATGAAAACTGAATAATGTCTAAGTGTAGTTTTTTTGCTTTGTATGTTGCAGTGTTTGAAGGCAGTGACATCTAAACATGTGTTCTTATATTTTTCTATATTTTTGGGTTTATGTTTATATAATATCCCTCAGTATGAAAGAGAATCCAATTGTAAAATGTGATCGTTTAACCCCTTGGTAAGATAACTACACACCTGACTTTGTAAATTCTATTTCGGTGCCTATTTCAATACATTTTTACAAGCATTATCTCTGCTGACAAAATGTTTTGTATAATTTTGGATCCAGTGATCCACTCAGTACTGTGAACGGAGGTAATAACACCCCTTTGACCCCTGCCCTCTCGCAGCATATTGCTTTAACAGAAGGTTGGTGAACGATGCATTACAACATATTACCTGCCGTGCGCCGTACTGACCTCCCGACTCTACCGTATTGAAGTATTGCATCTTCTTCATCCATTCAGAAATCATCTCAGAGAATCGAAACCCTAAGCTACCATAATCCTGTACCCAATTAGCCTTCATCAGAAGCTCCTGAAGGCATGAGTGTGAGACAAACAGGAGCCCTTGAACCGTCTACACAAAAATAAATCTGAGTGGCTGTCACTACTGCCGGCACCCAGATAATGATGTGGGTTTCAGTAATCCATTTTCTCATTTGGAGCCCGGGTAGGCATTGCCTCACGCTCTGTAATGGTGGGTGCCGGTCTTTCAGCTCTCCCGGTATCAGTAAAACATATTGCTCAATAGACATCTGGATCCACAATCAAATCCCAGTTAAGCCTTTGGGCGTAAATCAGAGGAACAGAAACCCCTTTCTCTGCACCCAATATATCTCCCTGTTCCTCTCCAAGCCTTCTCGACGCCGGTGATGAAACCATCATAACAAAAACTGATGTAGGCAATAATAATAATAATAATACTATAAAACATATTGAATTATGGGGTTATGCATTTTATTACACATTATATAACATCTGATCAGACTGTCAACATTTTCCCGAACAATTTTCTCTACTTTTCCATACATACTGGGACTGTTTTATTGGAACAACATGCTGATTGGAATGTGCAGAATGTGTGTTATTGTTCATTTTCAGGCCTTAGTATCGATACTGTTGGATGTGAAGGAAACTTTTTCTTACAAGAAAAGAAGATTTAGCCGTGGGCACAAAAAAAAAAAAATCTGGCGGTCCAAGCCCAGTCTGTCCATGAAGGGATCCAAGCCAGAAGATTTACTCTGAGGTTATGTGTGTGGATGTGTTGGTGAGGGACGGGGGAGGTGTCTTCACAGGAAAGGTGCCATTCTGTCTTTATCAAGTTAATTTGGGAAACGGTAGTGATGAGGAGTACATTATTAGAACATGTGCTAATAAACCCTCCTGTCTTAGCATCAGCCCTGGGAAAATTAATTTGCTCTAATGCGAGGAGCTGGCTGGCTATAATGAAACTGAAGGCCGCTGGTTAGGTTTAAAGCAGAGAAACCATTGGAGGTCCGGCCGGGCAACTGCAGCCCGCAGATGGAAATGGATTAAATCTTTAATTTGATATTACGCTAATGGGAGCGCTCTGATTAAAAAACGTGTATTGTAAATGAGGCGAGTCAAAACAAACTGGAAATGCCAATGTGCTCCAGAGATATCTAGCACTGCCAAAATTCCAGGCTCGGACACTGCCAGATTCACTTTTAACATAATAAAAAGAAAGTCAATACCTTATGAATGGGCAGAATAGTTTTCTCCGCTGAAAACTATGAATCAGCACAGCATCTTCAAAAACATAATTCTTATTGAAATGATGTGATCTCTTATGCTGCTGATTGGCTTGAGTCATCTATTAATATATAATATATATTGATCTTGCTAGTAAATGTGCTGGTCAGTGGTGGTTGTACAGTGGGGGGTGTTCCTGGTAGCCAGATATGAGTCGTTCTGAATGGAGAAAAGGTGGCTCTGGATATTTTTTAAATATACAAAATAGGGCCATTTTTATGCAGGGTGAAAAGATTTACAGTTTCTCAGTGAATTGCTGATGTGCTGTCTGCTTGTTAAACCAGTTGCAGCGGTGATATAAATATTATTGTTATTATTAATTGTAATATTGTACAGTGGGGGGTGTTCCTGGTTCCCCGGCTGATTTTGTAAGTGATCCCACTCACAAAAATTTGATCGGTCTCTAATTACAATGGTGTTTTTTTTTAACATAACAATAACACAAGATCCTAAATGATGCCTTTTTTATTTATTTAATTAAATTCCAAACTGCACCATGGCCAAGACCAAGGGTATCAGGGATGGGATTGTGGACTTAATCAATTTTCCTCATTCTGGATCTGCACACAAGATCTCACCTCATGGAGCTTCAATGATTCTGAGAATGGTGTGGAACCAGCCCAGAACTACTTGGGAGGGACTTGTCAATGATGTCAAGGCAGCTGGGACCATAGTCACCAAGAAAATGAAGGGCTGAAATTCTGCAGACCACAAGGTCCCCCTTCTCAAGAAAGCACATGTACAGGTTTAATACTGAACATCTAAATGATTGAGACGAGGACTGGATGAGAGTGTCGTGGTCAGGTGAGACCAAACTTGAGCTCTTTGGTATCAACTCAAATCGCCATGTTTGGAGGAGGAGGAATGCGGCCTATGATTCCAAGAACACCGTCCCTGTCGTCAAACCTGAAGGTGGATACATTATGCTATGGGGGTGTTTTTCTGGCTAGGCGACAGGACTACTGCACTGCATCAAAGAGGCCATGGATGGGGCCGTGTACCATCAAATTTTGGGTGACAACCTCCTTCCCAAAGCCAAGGCTTGGAGAGGATCTGCAAAGAGGAGTGGGATAAAATCCCCCCTGAGATATGAGCAAACCTTGTGAAGGTTTTGTCACCAAGTACTAAAGCATGTTTTTGCAAAAGGGATCAAAAGAATGAAAATGTGAAGTAATTTCATTTAAAATGCAATGTTGCAGTTTTTTTCTGTTCTGTCTGTCATTGTTCAAATAAACCTACCAGAACATTATATTATAGAATTATCATTTTTTGTTAGTGGGTAAACTTACAAAATTAGCAGGGGATCAAATAATTTCCCCCACTGTATGTTGCTAATGATGTTTTGTGCCATTAGTGTCTATCAAGCGGATTTGATTTATATTATGCTAAGGCCTGGAACTGGACAGCATGAATTATGCATAGCAGTAAATGAATAAGGATTATTGCTTACCAGCAAAAACAATGTCTAAAATATGCAGGTCAACAGCAGTCAGTACTGTTTTCATTAGCAGAGCAACCAGTGTTTGTCAGGTCACATTATATATATATACATTATACAGTGTGTGTGTGTGTGTGTGTGTATATATATATATATAGTCAGCTAAATTAGCAGTGTGTGTGTATATATGTATGTGTGTGTGTGTATATACACACACACACACACACACACACACACACACACACTGCTAATTTAGCTGACTATGCAGCATTCGGTGATATTGAATATTCAACATTCAGATTGTGTCAATTTAAATGAAGAGGGAGGAGGGCACAATGGAATACAAATCCCCCATTAAAAAAAGGAAATGAATCACCAATATTGATGCATTTGCCCTGCTGTGGGCTGGTGTCCTGCCCCGTGACCCAGGATGGGGTCCGGCACCTGTGACCCTATTGTGGATTAAGCTCTTACTGAAGGTGAGAGAGTGAGCGTATTGTTGTATTGTAGAAAACGAGCATTACTTAATAATAATAATAAAGTGAAGTGATTGTCACATGTGATACACAGCAGCACAGCACACGGTGCACACAGTGAAATTTGTCCTCTGCATTTAACCCATCACCCTTGGTGAGCAGTGGGCAGCCATGACCGGCGCCCGGGGAGCAGTGTGTGGGGACGGTTGCTTTGCTCAGTGGCACCTCAGTGGTACCTTGGCGGATCGGGATTCGAACCGGCAACCTTCTGATTACAGGGTCGCTTCCTTAACCGCTAGGCCACCACTGCCCCTGCAGTGTGCCATTTTTTTTGTAATAATGGGCTTTGGTAACATAAATCTAAGAAAATATGTTAAGTGATTAGAGGACTTAAAATAGAACTCGCCAGATAATGGATAATTTCCAGACTTTTTTGCGGAGTGATTTAGGCAGTGTAGGTAACAATGTTGCCCAGCAACGCTGCCTGGCAACACTACCAAAAAGTTGACCTGTGCCGATACTGTTAGAGGCAGCCAGATATGAGTCGTTCTGAATGGAGAAAAGGTGGCTCTGGATATTTTTTAAATATACAAAATAGGGCAATTTTTATGCAGGGTGAAAAGATTTACTGTTTCTCAGCGAATTGCTGACGTGCTGTCTGCTGTGTACAGATTGTTAATCCAGTTGCAGCGGTGATATAAATATTATTGTTATTATTAATGCAGAAATAACATCAAGTGGCATTTTATGAATTTAAATGGTCTACCATCCACAAACGGTGATGTTTAGTAAGTCTCTGTGTCTTTTGTGTGGCTGCGTGCCTGAGCTGGAGAAAGTGCTGATTCAGCTCACATCTGAATAATAAAATCTCTCATATCGCAGGTTTGTACAAAGAACTGTACTTTACAAAAAGCTTTTACAAATACTTCCTATTCTATTTTATCATATTATTATTATTTTTGTACATTTTTTTTTTATATTATTTGTACAGATCAGAGTAAATACCAACTCTGGGGTAACTGCAGTTTTCCCAAGTCTTCTCTAAAGACTTTAATATTAAATCTGAAGGTGCTGAAATGAAAAATCTAATAAGAGATTTGTCTGGGGTCAAAGGGCAGATGCTATCTGTAGAGACACAATGTGAATGCTGACATCTAGTGGGAACAAGTAAAAATGCATCGCAGGGAAAGTCTCTGAGGGACAGAATTACTTCTGAACCAATGCAGTGCATTTCAACAAGCAAACATTACATACTTTAAAATGATTCCATGGCAAATGAGAATTCTATGACCTTCGCTCACTTTGCTCAATACCTTACAGAAGTTGTCCTGCATACATACATACAGTCCTGTTTCTGACCAAGCTTTCCAGTGTCGCAGAGACACAGCTTGGTTGCTCCTGGATTCTGCGCAAAAAGGAAATTATTTCACATGCCATATGCTTTGCACAAACAGAAATTGCATATCTCCTCAAACTAACTGTACAGGGGTCAGCACGACGAACTAGTTAGGGGCTGTAGTGGACCACCAGCACCAGCGATTGCTTGTCTTTTTCTACATTTCCACCCTGGGGTGCTGCACTCTCTCCGTCACAGTGATCTGAGAGCCCAGGGGAGCCGGGTGGGGTGGCGTTCACTTCCTGCGGGTCCTCAGGTTGATGTGCTGCTGCTGCTGCTGCTGGGCTACTCTGCAGGGTGTGGAGGGAGTGGTGGTCTTGGGGGTCTGAGCCGCACCTTATCAGTGTCATGAAGCATCTGTAGAACTGAGATCACAAGCAGAAACAAGGTCACGTGTAAGCAACAAGTGACACAAGAGATGGAGTAATGTGACACAGGGCCTTGTAGAGAATCCCGAAATGCTCTAAAATATCAAGATATAATCCCTGATACCGATGACATAACAATCCCGGCCATTATTCCAGAGTCAGTACGTTGCAGGATCATTGTCTTTTATTCTTATTATTTCAACATCGAACTGAAATGTCTCATAAATCACTGTATGTTTTGAAGAATAGAGGAAGACTGCACTGTATGAGGTTTAAGTGACACATCCATATCAGATACCACTGTACCAATAACGAATCGGCAAAGGAAGTATAATGTTATTCTGACGCATTGGTTTATTTTTGTCCCACGTATAGTAAGGAGTGACATCAGTGTAACCACACACCAGCTCTTTCAGTTGCTTATATCCTACTTGCCCCTTCACAACGAAAGCCTTGCTGCATTGTGCTCCAACACTAAATGGCACAATGTCCCCTAGTGGTCAATGCTTGAATTACATTTCCTTTGCTTTCTCAGCTGCAGCTGCACACAGACACTACAAAGTCACCTGGTTGTTGAACAGGACATAAATGATGGGATTGAGGACTGTGCTGCTCTTGGCCAGTATTGACGGGATGATGCTGGCAGTGGGGCCAATCAGGCCGGCCCGGCCGAACATGGCTATCAGGGCCACTATCCCATAAGGCATCCAGCACAGCAGGTAACAGGCAACCATGGAAACCACCATCAGCATCACGTGGGTCTCTCGGCGTTGTGCGGTGGTCTGGTTGATCTTGGCAGCCTGCAGCAGGATTTGTATAAAGTCACACTTATGAATTGACGACTGCAACTAAAACTGATCACACTTACAACCGTTCAGAAACAAAAACCTCAAATATAGACCAGCATATTCTGCTGTAAAATTATAAATTATATTTAGTATAGTTCAGTGCACAATACAGTTGACTGTATCAAAAAAATGACACACACACAAGAAAATAAGTTACATCGGGATGTTTCAGATGCTATCCAAATCGTGACAAGCACTGAACATCAGCACATAGCTGCACAGCTAAATAAAAAACTGTACAAGACGAGTGGCCATAAAACTTGATGATAATGATGCATAGTGCACGTGCCCATAGGCTCTACAAAAACAGCAAATTTTTGTCAGTGGGCAATTATCACCGAACAATCTTCATACTCAGCAGGATTTGACAATCAGTAATGAGCATCATAACAAGTTGTCATCAGAAAGGACAAATCCATGCTGGATTCTGGGGTCTCCTGGGGTGTCATGCAGACACTGAAGGCTGTTGTCAGGCTATTTTAGTATTGCTGGTAACATTGCTTTTCTCTGTATAACAGATGCATGGTACTATATATATACAGCCAGCAAGCTAAATAAAAGTTTTTAAAGAATCATTCAATGTCCTGGTTGTTATGAATATAACATTTATCTAAAGAGTGCTTTTCACTGTGCCTTGACACTTGAACATTATTTTTAAATGTCATCATATTTGAAGATGTTGCTTGTATAAAATGACATTTTATCCATATAGTCATAAGTCTGAATCACCCACTTCTCTTTTGAAATATTGGTCCTCCGTCTACCACCACATAACTTATGATCCTTGCCATGAGTTACTATTAATGAATCATCCAAAGGATGCTCATATTTGCAGAACCTTGCAGTCTCATATTCTCATGTATTCTCAGTATTTCCTTTTTAATGAACATTTCAAATGCCTGGGAAATGCGATATTATGCCGCTGTCTTAACAGCCGCATAATGGCAGGGGTTAAGGCCATGCGCCGGGCTAATTAATGAGGGTGAAACACTTGGTTTTGTTCATGGAGGATTATTCACATGCCTTTCCCTCACATCCAGACTGAGAATCTTTCAGCTTCGGAACTCTCTGACTAATGAGCTCGGCAGCGGAATGCAGAACCTGCTTGGACTTTTATTGTGCATGATGTTTCACATGCGTATTGTAATATTCGCAATGCTAACTCGAGCCTTTTGTGAGCAGGTTTGCATCATTTTGCTGCTGTCTGGCACCCATAGGTTGCTTGTGTTGGCTCAAGGCTTTGTGAATTCAGGCTATCCTGAATTTATACTGGTGGATTTGTCAAGAATTTGTCTGGGGGAGAAACTGGTTTTTGACATTTTGAAACCATGCATGACTGTGATGCTGGACTGTGCTCTTGCTAATGTACCAACCCAGCAGGGTTTAGGTGCTAGAAGGTGGGTACTTCTGATCCCTCTGCACTCACCCCACGGATGGCGATGAGGATCTTGCTATAGCAGAAGACCATGAGCAGGAGTGGAAGGAGAAGACAAAAGATGAAGAGGCAGATGACATAGGAGACGTTGCCGGGGGAGTGTTGGTGCCACTGCACGGAGCAGGTGGTGCCCGGCCCCTCCGGCCCATAGCTGCTCCATCCAAACAAGGGCGGCAGAGTCCAAAACAAGGAGTAGAGCCAACAGCACGCAATGGACAGCCAGGCTTTCCGGTAGTCCGAGATGTCAGCCTTCGAGTAGCAAAGTATGGTGCAATAGCGCTCAAACGAGAGAATGGCAAAGGATACAAGTGAAACGATCCCTGCATGGAGGACAAAATGGCACAAAACTTTTATCTAATAGTCGGCGAATTATTCAAGTAGAACCCTCTCAAGTAGAACATACTTTGTGAAAAGATGCATCCTACGCATGAATGTAGATTGTATACACATATATTTGAAATATTTCACGCTTTATAACACATTATCGCATTAACATAGCAGCATTCCATCCTGGAACACCAATCCACCTAGTGAACATGCCAACTTTCTGCCACAGCAACATCTCACCACTGAGGGGCAGTGGTGGCCAAAAGGGTAAGGAAGCGAACCCGTAATCTGAAGGTTGCCGGTTCGCTTTACTTCTTTTCCATGCAAATCTTTTTTTTTATATATACAGTACAGGCCAAAAGTTTGGACACATCTTCTCATTCAGTGTGTTTTCTTTATTTTTATGACCATTTACATTGGTAGTTATGTAGAGTTATTTACATGTGGAGTTATGTACTTAACAAAAAGTGGTGACCTGGCCTCCACAGTCACTGGACCTGAACTCAATCGAGATGGTTTGGGGTGAGCTGGACCAACAACTCCTTCAAGACTGTTGGAAAACCATTTCAGGTGACGACCTCTTGAAGCTCATCGAGAGAATGCCAAGAGTGTGCAAAGCAGTAATCAGAGCAAAGAAACTAGAATATAAAACATGTTTTCAGTTATTACACCTTTTTTTGTTAAGTTCATAACTCCACATGTGTTCATTCATAGTTTTGATACCTTCAGTGAGAATCTACAATGTAAATTGTCATGAAAATAAAGAAAACACATTGAATGAGAAGGTGTGTCCAAACTTTTGGCCTGTACTGTATATATTACAAGAAGCTTTAGTCTTGAGAATGTGTGATTCATTTGTTACATTTTGACAGCCATGCATATTTGTGTGTGTGTGTATGTCATGTGGAATGTACACTATAGTGATTCTGATGTGATTGTGCAGAACAGCCCAGCAGATACTAGGGATGGTATTTTTCTTGGGGGGAGACAATAAATCTATACAGCCACATATTGTGACACTTCTTCGCGTGGCGCACTATTGATTTGCTGGTGGCCAGTAATGATGTATCCAGCTTTTTCTCGTGTGTGAGGACACATGTTATTTATAGAGAAGAAAGAAGGAGCCATACAGCAGCAGACAAACTAATGCTGCACGTTTCAGTGTTCAGTTTTCTTAAATTCAACTTCAAATTGTATTTGTTGAGTACACTATGCAGTGAAATGCCTATAGACCACAGCATTGCACATATTGAAAGTATTCAAGTGGAATGTCAAGGTAGTTCTGCCTTGGCACAGATTACATTGTCTAATGAAGCTTGTTGAGTATTTTATTCTTGTCAGCATGGTGTGACAGTGTCATATCTCTTTGTATTTACTCGATTGGATATTGATCTTTTTGATGGAACAACATCGGACCTGAGAGTTAAAAGGTTCTGAAAAGTAAATACAAAGAAGGAAAGAAAAAAAAAAAAACCTCACCGAAAAGTGAGTTGGCGAACCCGTACCACCTGCACCCATGGGTGCCGATCAGCCAGCGGCCGTAGACGCTCGCGGCGAAGCTGAAGGGCGTCCCGAAGACGCACACCAGCACGTCGCTCACCACGATGTTCAGCAGGATCAGGTTGATGGGCGTCCACAGGCTCTGGAAACGCGCGAACACCAGCAGCACGGCGACGTTGCAGACGAAGCCGGCGACGAAGATGACGCCCAGGCACACGGCGGCCACCGTGTGGCCCCCCCTGCCCAGCTCCCTGACAGCCCGCGCGTCGCGCAGCGTGCCGTTGGCGCTCGGGTCCGGCGCGCCGCTGTCCATGGTGCCGGGACGGGCTGCTTCTGAAGTTCCGAAGGCTCCTGCCCCTCCGCCAGCCCTCGAGTGCTGTGGATCCGGGCTACTTTCCTCTCCACCCTTATTTATTAATCTTCCTTACAGCCCACTCAGGAGCATCGCCAGCACCCACCCCCCAAACACACACACACACACACACACACACCGAGATAAACTCTGGACTGTCCATTCTGTCCCATGGCATCAATATAAATGATTAAGTTAAAGTTAGGAAGACCTGCAAGGTAAGGGAAAAAACATCTACTCCATAATTAGGTGATATTTTAAAGCCCTGATGGTAGTTTGCAGGCCGGGCTCCAAAAGCTTGTCAAAAGGGTGGGCCAGGGACTGTCCGGCAACTGTTCAAAACGGTTCATAACCGGGCGGGAGCAGCCTTGTGGGTATAACACTCACCTTTGAACCAGAAGAACACCAATTCACAGGTTCAACCCCACTTATTGTCCCTGAGCAAGACTCTTAACACTGAGTGTCTCCAGGGGGGGACTGTCCCTAATAATAAATAATAATAAATATTTTTTCATGTCTCAGAAGTGACCCTTTAAGACATGGACCTCTGGTATGGCATGCTGTGGTCCATCACTAGCAGACTGAAGTTGCTGTACGTTGCGAAGTGGTGTCTCCATTGATCAGACCTGGTATACCAGCACGTCCCACAGTTGCTCGATTGGAGGTACTGGATAGAGATCTGGAGGAACTCGATTGGGTCTCAGCCTTCCCCCCGAGAGAACAGTTGGGTTTGGTATCTGGTCAGCCTTCTACCCTCCAGTAGACTTTGTACAACCATACAGGTGAAAGGCTGCAGTGACACAATGGTGGTGGAGTCAAGCTGGCAATTTTCAAGCCAATTCGGCATGTTTCCTCTCCGTTTTAAAATGTACCCTATTCAGAAATGATTTTTTGAGACGGAGCAGATGGAAGATCATACGTGCATGCCAGGGCATCAATTATCTACTAGGAGGCCTGCTGAGATGACTGCTCCTCAATCTGGGGCCAAATAGGCTACATAAAAACCGAGGGGCTTGTGTAGAGTAGATAGGACATTTCGGCTCTTTGAAAAGAGTCTTCGGGTTTTTGGAATAACCTTTACTCCAGCACCATTCCTCTATTTAGTGATCTGATTAGCAATTTGCAATGAAATTCAGTATTCGAACCTACACACCAGGCCATTCTGTATAGGGCCTCCTCTTGGGAGATGGTCAATTGGGAGTGTTTAACAGATTCACTAGTTCACCCATCAAAATGCATAATCTGCTTATTGGGGCGTGGTCCCAAGATCATATTTGTGACGTCGAGTTGCGCACCCCGGGGTAAGGAGTGAAGAGTATGGAGGGTAATGGAGGAGAAAGGGTGGAGATGGACACTGTGATGTATCTTACTGTGTGACATTACATTTACATTTACAGCATTTATCAGACGCCCTTATCCAGAGCGACTTACAGTCAGTAGTTACAGAGACAGTCCCCCCTGGAGCAACTCAGCGTTAAGTGTCTTGCTCTGGGACACAATGGTAGTAAGTGGGGTCTGAACCTGTGACTGTATGGTCAGTTTGAGATGGGTTAAAGGAAACGACCAGGAAAAATCACAGCGCGTATGCCGAACTTCACCCACTAGGCTACTACCTCCCTACACACTAACAAGAAACATCAAAAAAGTTCTGGATTTCAGAAATTGCTTCTCGTGAACAGAGGGGATGAGTAGACAGAGAGGACGAGCTGGCAGCCCAGAATGTGACATTAGTGAACAAGCGCTGGGAAAACACTGAAGCGAAGCTGCCCTTTGCAGTTCCAGGAGCAGATGTTTTCTAGAACAGATGTTAGGAGAGAAGCTGACTTTCTTAAGGTCTTGGTAAGTGGGTGCAAGTCACAGGTATGAAATTTGATCAGGTGTCAGTGTATCGATAATCGGGCGTGCTTCCCACGCTCGCGACTCTCACCGCCAACCTTACCAACCTTTACGGGGAGAGGGCAATAAGAGCATGATAAATCACCTCAGAGATTGGCGATGCTACAGGCCCATTGGCCGGAAAGTCCAGCCAGAAGTCTGTAGGTGTAATCCTGTGATGCAGTGGAGGTGGGTCTGGTTGTGAGTGGGTGCAATATGGCTTGCCTTCCCAGGGACCAATTACAGAAATACACTATATACAGTCAGGTCCATAAATATTGGAACATCGACACAATTATCCTTTTGGCTCTTTAAACCACCACAAGGAGGAGCAACCTTCCCCACTATGCCACCACTGCCACCAATTGCAGTAGAGACCCTGCAGAGCATCACCAGGGATGTAACCCACTGGCTGGCCATGTCTACGCATTTCAGACTTCATGCTGTAATTAAAGTATTAAAAAGCGGTAGTCTGATTTATGATTTTTCATTTGTTCCGTTTCTTTTTGGTGGCACGTCTACAAACTGTTGTAATAACTGCATCATTAAAATTTAAGCACATCTTAGTAGTTTCACTCCAAATCCAGTGTGGTGGTGTATAGAGCCCAAAAGACTAGAATTGTGTCGATGTCCCAATATTTTTAGTGATCTGACTGTACACACTTAAAAATGTGTGTACAGTAAAAAAATATTGGGGAAAAAGGTCATTTGTTTTGATAAATTAATTTGAAAAGGTCAGTCTTTGTAACATAATTTTTAGAAATGAGACATTTCTGTATTGTTAATCCATTTGTGGTTGATTTCTGTTACATAAATGACCTTTTCACAAATAGATTTTTTTTTGTGGTCAGGAGTTCATGTCGATTTAACTTTACAGTGGCAGTGTGAATAAGCAATAAACGTTTTCCTGCATCCTGCCTGATCTGATCCTGATGCTGCAATATCTGATGCTGGGAGGGGGTCCTGGACAATGCTGCAGTCTTTATGGAGCTCTCTTCTACAGAAGATCTGCAGCATGCTTAACATAAAGCACTCAGATATTATCCCTCTATACTCGAAAAATGGATTGAATAAATATTGAAAAGAACAGGATGGAAGTGAAATAAAAACACAGATGGAATAAGAAATGTGTGGAAGTAGACTAGTGGGTAATTAGAAGGTTGCCTGTCACTTAACCCAGAGTGTCTCCAGGGGGACTGTCCCTGTCACTACTGAATAAGTCGCTCTGGATAAGAGAGTCTGATAAATGTACCATTATCTAAAAGAACCATGCAGAAATTCTGAGGCAGGAGCAGCTCTCTGTGCAAATCTGAATTATGCCATAATGATAACTGTTATGTCTATTATATTTTATTATCAGAAAAGGCAAATTTATTACATATAAAACAAACACAAATCGTTAATGATTTAACGTTTGACCTTATTCAACTGAAAACTTCCTGTACAGAGTTCAAAATACATTATTTGGATAAATAATACAAAAAATGTAGAATTATTTCTCACACACACACACACACACACAGTATCATAACACATCATTCATAATTTACAGTGCTCATTAAACACACAATTGGGTAGTGATTTTAACATTTTAATAGTTACAACACAATATCTATATTCATCCCATCAGACATATATTTATAGCGGTTTTATCAACATTAAAATAATAATTAAAAAATTATCCTGAAAGAAGAATTGCCAAATGCAGCGTCTGTCTGTTGTTCTTGCTGGCAGAATCAGCAACCAAACAGGTTCTCTCACACCACCGAAAAACCAAAATGCATTCTTGCAACGCACGTCTGTTCCTTGACACTGCGTGATCTGAGAGTTCTTCAGTTCCAGTTCTGGTCGTAATGCCCAGATCTACGTTCTCACAGCACCCTCGACAGCAGACTCACCGCCACACAGTTCCACAAGAACAGAAGTCATTCTTCAGTACTTCAGTACCAGTGCAGGTTCTTGCTCCTTTCTTGCGCCTGCACACCTGGAAAGGTGGAAAATGATCCTTATTGCCACGAGTCACTTACATAACTTAAACCGGATTTAACAGTTAATTGAACCGAAGCAAGCAAATATATACCAAGATTAGTTATTGCAAACACTTATGATATCATGACTGCTTGCCACTGCTTTAGTAATTTATAAAAATCTGTCATTTATAAAGTAAATAATTTTCCTTTGCGCTTTTTTTTTTTTTTTGGTTTCATGCTTTTGAGGACTTCATTTTAATGTTGCAAACAAGGACAGAAGAGCTGCATAACTGGACTGTGTACCTGGGTCTGTACTGATTCGGTTGCCCACCGAGTCTCTGAATCCCGGCGCAGAATTCCAGTCTGGACCCTCTGATTTGGGGGCCGTTGCAATGGCGCCCAACGGCCGATCCATGTGTAACAAGTTAAGGAAAGAGTCGGCAGGGCCTTCGGCGGCACCAGCTGGCGAGTACAGCATTGGGGAATGATCAAAGCTGTTACTTTGTCTGGAAGGGTAGTTCCAGAAATTTGTGGTGAGCCCACTGGGACTCATGATGACTCCTTGGGAAGCCACAGGTTCTTCTGCAGGTGGGAACTGGGACAGTACAGAGGCAGGTTGGAACGAGGTCTTCGGCCAGGACGGATTGGGCAAAGCCCATTGTGAGGAGGTAGGAAACTCTACAAATCGGAAAAGACAAGATTAATGCACCGGAGGACTTGAAAACGGGTTCATGGGCATTTTGATGGCCAATGACATGCAGATAATCTCAACAAGGAAGTGCAGCAGTATCTTCATAGATCGGCTGCTCTGGAATGTTGCTCAGGCAAACCCATTTACCACAAACACGGTGGGACAAACCTTGCTTGACTTTGGGACCACCATGGGCTTTGGCGGTCAGCTCTTGGGGGGAACCAGGCTTTCTGCTGAGGTCTCTGGGTATGCTGGCCTTGTTAAGGGCCCGGTAGAAGTGCTCATCCACCACGCTGTTGATGTCACCCTGGTAATAGGTGAAAAGGACACTCTCTGGAGGGTCTTTGTGGCCCTTGCCTCTGGGTACTTCGGTCTTCTCCTTTTCCATTGCAAAAAGGCGGCCAGATTCTGTTTAAAACAATCACGTCAAAAAAATTCTTATTTTAAAAGATATTTTATAATGGTTTCTTAAAATAACAAACTATTAGAACAAATCTTTCAAGGAACTTACCAACCAAAAAGAAAGAGCAAGGTTATCCAAACCAGATCATTTTAGTGAGAATGGAGTGTTAATCCACCACAAAATCTCCCAAGTGAATCCGAATGCCCGTGTTCAGCCTCTGACTCTCAGAAGCCACTGAGCTGATTCCACAACCTGCCCGGTATGTGGCTCTCTGTATTCGCCCGGGCAGAATGTGGCCCGTCAAGTTTAACTTGAAACGCTTTTTCTTTTTCGGCGGTGGGGGCGGGGGCGATAAGCCACGACTCGCGTGGAAAGAAAAGTTCTGGAGCAGTAAGTTGTTATGAAAAGTGACTTTTATCACACGGCCACTTCCAGGGACGACAGAAGCCACGTCCCGACCCCAATTAGTGTTGCTCAACAGCCGATACGTTCGATAAAATCAACAGCAAGGTGGGGACAGGAGAAGAACGATTAGCAGATTTTCCAAAGTAGGTTCACTTTTAATTATAAAACATTTAAAACAACTCTTGCCAATACACACAACACTAATGAGACACAACGAGAAATGTTAAGACTGAAGATGACATACAGTGCCAGTCTCTAAGTAAGGGTGCTCTTCATCCCTGCCCAGGAATCTCTGCCAAGACCCAGACCAGGCAGAGAGACTGGACAACGTCCAGGGCCAATGCAATTTTATCGGGGTTGATTGAGAGGGCTATAAACCTTTTTTTTTTTTTTTTTGAGTCCATTTATCATGTCTCTTTTATGCTTCCTCATCATCGCTGCCTGCCAGGCTGCTGTCAGTCGACTCCACCTCGGCTTCATCGGGCTGTGGTCTGCTTTCGGTGTCTTCGTGGGACGCCGAGCTCTCTAAAGCCGGGGCTGATGCCGTCTCCTCTGCTACTGCCTTTTGACTGTCGCTAGTCTCTTTGGGCTCCTTCGCTCCGTTTGTCCCACTATCTGTTTTGGACGGGTCCTCCTGAGCCGCCTTTCCATCCTTTCCATCCAAGAAGGAAGACCAACCCTTTAATCGTTCCTCTCGTTCACGGTTGGTCTCGTCCACCTATAAATACAATAAAGATCTAAATATATTTTTAAAATATCCAGCACTGCTGAGTCTTAAACCCTATTCAGAAAGTAGTAGTTTAAGTGGAATTTGCACAAAACCCACCTGGTAGTCAGTGACACCATCCCACAGACTGGCAGAGAGCTTTCTGCCACCAAACCAGCGGCCGTCTAGTGCCAGCTGACACACATCTGCGTCCTCTGGTTCTTTAAACGCCACTGATGCCACGCCGTCAGGGTGTCTCTGATAAGAATGGTGGCAAAAACATGCAGACACACAAATCACACACAGTGAACACATAAGCTAAGTGTGTTTGGTTTTTTTAGGACTTGTGCTAAAAAAAAAACGTATTTAAACTAGATCTGGAATTTCACTCACATCAAATATGATGACCTTCTTCACTTGACCGAATTTCTCACACTCTGTCCGAAGATCTTCTCGATACTCATTCAGCACTAGAGGGTCTTCCTGCAAGGTCAAATGTTCTATTGACTCTCCTACACGACAGATACAAACAAGTACGGATACACAAAATGGCCTATTACTGCATAATTACTCCAAAAACCCTGTCTCGTGTTAATGCAACTCTGGTATTTAAAAGCATAAAAAAAACACAAGCTGTAGTTATAGTTGTATCGGGGATAAAATATTTCACCATGGAAGGTGACACACTATTACAACCAATGAGCACCAAAGGCCAGAAATCCTTTCAGTCGAACCCACACTGATTGCAACCTACTGCCTTCTTTATTAGGCCATTAAGAGAGGCCTGTGGCTAATTAAGGTCAGGCTGGATGAAAATGTTCTGGTGGTACTCCAGAAGTACGACCGAGGTCTGTTTTTTTTTTTTACATAATTTTTTCCTTCTTGTGCTTGGACTGATTTTTTGCTTTAAACAAGTTTTAAATTAGTTCTCATTAAATTAGTCCTTGGCCAGCACGTGTGTGGCCCACTGCTCTCTGCCATACCTTTACTGCACTCACACCCCTGAAATTCGCTGGAGGGAAAGAGAGGCGGACGGGGAATGCAGACCAACCTGCTGAGTCCTAATGGACACGTGCGTACACGAACAAACACGAACACAGAAATATAGTTCACACGCTCCCATGCACGCGCACGGCAGAAGGCTGGGGGTGGGTGGGGGGAGTGCACATGCAACACACTTATATTCTGACTTTGCAGATTACCCATACTCCATAGCACACGTAGTGTCCGAGACCCAATAAACTCAGCCCTCGCAGCAACTTACCTCAAAGTCGCTGGGGTGAAACATGTTCTGGATGATCAGCACCTTCTCATGACGCTTGCGCGCCTCACCCTGCTTCTCCGGTCGCCAGTCCAGCTGCCTACAGTCACATATTGCACGTATAAACAAAAACATGAAAAATGCACAGACGTGCATACTGACCGCGCCTTTGAAAGTACCACACTGGAATGCTGTTAAATATAAAAGATCAGGTGCTGACTTTTGCTGCTGCTTCATTTTCTTGCGGTATTCTTTAGACTTCTTCTTCTTCTTGCTGGCGTCGTACTGGCCCTTCAGTTCGAAATGAGCCGCCTCCACGTGCACCTGGTAGCCCCGGATCTGAGAGTCATCCAACAGGCGCTCTGCCAGAGCCACCGACTCCCTCTGTGCACACAGACGTTTCATGAATAACTATTTTTACACTTGACCAACTTCAAATTCACAGTCGGACATATGCTTAGTATGTTTTTTTTCTGTCCTGCTGTCAGTGAATGGTCACACATCCCATTTAAAGCAGTTCCCAGGGCACCGAGGCTTTGAAGTCATGGCCGAGTAATTACACTGTATCGCCACCGATTTTAATTGCAACACATTTAAATAGATTTTTAAATGGTGCAAAATAAAAATAAAAAAACCCAAGTCATGTCTTAGAGCTTTCTTTAAGCAAGCAAAAGAACAAATTTCAGCGATTAAGACACTTGGCTTCAGTTTCATCAAGATGAATGTAAAACTGCTGTCTCTGTTCAAATAAAGTAATAAATGCTGAAGCCAGAAGAAAATGGCGAAGGTTCATCAGAGACTGGCAACAGCGGGAAAGAATGCCAGCTGACTGCCTCAAACCTTCAGATAGCAGCAGAGTCCATCCCCTTTCTGGTTGCCATCACGGTCCTTGTACAGCTTCACCTTGTACTCCTCAGTGATGGGGTCCCGCATTATGATGCCACACTTTGACATGAACTCAACAAACTCATCCGACGTGATGTCAGGTGGGAGGCCTGGATGAATTAGAAGCAAATGTACTTATTATTACATTATAATATATACCAATATATTATATATTTAACAAAGATCATGGAGCTATTGGGTGAAGCGTGGTCACTTTGCAGAATAAATATTTGTGCAATCAGACATACGTACCTGAGACATACACATTGGTGTTTTTGTCTTTTTCAACATCAAACCACCCTGCAAAGAAGCAAAATGTACAAAATGGGAAAAAAATTCTAATTTTGGCTGGTGTACAAAATGTGCGTGCGGTAAATGCCGTAAAGATAAATCAAATCTTGCATTTGGACTGCGCCCTGTTCAAGTATAACCTACTTTTTCTTTTTTTGACCGCTGTAGGTAGATTTGGAGTTGCTTCAAGTTTAAACTGCTCCTGCACAGTTCTCACCAGCAGGTGGGTGTTGAAATTAATCGTATAATCGAAGCATCGCGATGCAATTGACGGTGTGCAGAAAATAGTCGATTAGGTCATACTGACGTTGCTCCTCCAGTGGTGGCATAAAAACTCTGGATGAAAAGTAGTGCCGGAAGTGACTGTGGTTGCCGACCTGAGTACAACGCCGCTCCAGGTAGGAGTTTGAAATTGGTTGAACTTTTGACTGCTGTGCGTACGACCAATGGAATAAAAGCGGGAATCGGTCTCTCTGATCAGTCTGTGAGTGTCAGGAGATCTACAACACGACATTATCGTTAGCGGTTAGAGTGCAACTTGCTGCATTTTTTGTTTTTTTTTGTTTTAAAGAAGCGCAATGTGTGCCATTTTTGTTCTAAAAGAGGCTTTATATTGGCTACAATGAGCAGAAAAAAATATGTCTGTGTTCAGTCCACGCTCACCTGATGGCTCGGACGTCTTAACCAGGCGTTCTTCTGCCGTTTACGGAGTCAGGTGAGCGCAGACTGAATGCAGAGTTTTCCTGCTCATTGTAGCAAATCAAAGTGTCCACAAAGGTGTACGAGACCTTAACTAGGGGTGGTGGTGGCCTAGCGGTTAATCAGAAGGTTTCCGGTTCGAATCCCGAACCGCCAAGGTGACACTGAGCAAAGCACCGTCCCCACACACTGCTCCCCGGGCGCCTGTCATGGCTGCTCACTGCTCACTCAGGGTGACGGGATAAATGCAGAGGACAAATTTCACTGTGTGCACCATGTGCTGTGCTGCTGTGTATCACATGTGACAATCACTTCACTTTTCTAGAAAACTCCTGTATTTGAAAAAACTTCTGTGAAGTAATGTACAAATGTATTGGATGCAGCATGATTCATAATCGCAATCGAATCGTGAGACTAGCAAATGTTCACACTTCTACCGGCAGGTCGGAGCGGATTCTGCCATTTCTGGCGGCTCAGCGAATAAAACTTTGTACTTTGGACCCTTTTTGTTTTCATTTAAATGCCATCAACAACACGTGACCAAATCATTTGAATATATATATTTCTTTTACGATCGCACTATGGGGGGTCTGTGTGAAACGGTATTTCAATACAATTTACATCGTGTATACAGCTGTACTGACAAATCTTGGAATCATTATTCAGCAGGGCAGTCCATGATGCAACCGTACATGATGTATGCGAGACATCGACCGGCGAACAACGGGAATGATTCAGAAGGGAGCACCTGGATCCGCTTTCCTCTTCTCCCCCTTCTCTTTGGCCTCTTTAAGCTGGGCTGCCGAAGCGTTCTCCTCCGACTTTTTCTCCTCCGGTGGCTCGGGCGCCCGGGTCTCAGTAGGCGCCGCTGAGGCAGACGTGCTCTCTCCAGCGTCCTCATTAAAGCCGTAATTGGCCTGATAGGCTGCCATAAAGTCATCGGTTATCTGCAAATGAGCCAAGCAATCACGTGTGGGGATGTAGCTCAGCGGTACGGCGCATGCTCTGCATGCATGAGGTCCCAGGTTCGATCCCTGGTATCTCCATGGTGACTACTCATTAGCGTAACACTCTCTTCAGCCGTGGAAGGGAGGATGTGGCTTTGATTCTCAGGCCATAGTAATGATATTTAAAGTTGCCACTGAGAAGGAGACCCACACACATATTAAACTACATTTACATTAACAGCATTTATCAGACACCCTTATCCAGAGCGACTTACAATCAGTAGTTACAGGGACAGTCTCCCCCCCCCCGAGCAACTCAGGGTTAAGTGTCTTGCTCAGGGACACCTGGGTCTTCTGGTTCATAGGCGAGTGTGTTACCCACTAGGCTACTACCACCCACTACTACCAAACTATTATATTAAATATATTAAAATATTGCTGGGGCAGTGGTGGCCTTGCAGAAGGTTGCCGGTTTGAATCCTGATCTGCCAAGGTGCCTCTGAGTCCCCACACACTGCCCCCCTGGCGCCTGTCACGGCTGCTCACTGCTCACCAGGGGTAATGGTTAAAAGCAGAGGACACGTTTTGTTGTGTCACCGTGTGCTGTGCTGCAGTGTTTCACAATGACTATCACTTCACTTTCACAGGAACCTGATCATTTCGGGATATTCAGTGGGCCTAGTCCTACCTTGGGGAACCATGCTTTCTTCTCATGGTCCCAGTCGTAAACCGTGCCGTCGTCTGGGTCCACGTACGTGTACGGATCCGCCCCCTCCGGCTTCTTTTCACCATAGAGCTGCTGCAGGCGCAGCTGCTCGTGGAATTCTTTATTTGCCCCCGGCTCTCCGCTCATCTGCCGTGAGAAAACGAGGACGTCTTGGTTTTTTAAAACGCTCTCATCCCTGCAATATATCTCCGTACAACATGCAGGGTGTGTTCCCGGAAAAGCGCCCGGCCGATGATCTCTATCTGCGCTTCTTCGGGGCGCTGCACCCCTTCCCATGCATGCTGGTGTGCTTTTATTCTAACGGTGCATTACTGCAAACATATGGAATTATTATTATATTCATGTTAAATCCCAACACACGACAAGTCCGTATTTCTGCACAAACACGCTAGACTGTCGGAATTAGATTAACCGGACCGAGCAAACGAGAAAACGATTCGAAATGCAATGTGGAATGGCAGAAAAAAAAAGAGAGAGGGAGCTGGGCTCCTTCCGACCAACTGGCGAGGCCGAAGCGGCGGCGTGGAGGCTGGGGAAATAAGCGCGTCTCGACCCGAGCTTCGCGGCCCGCTGGTCCCCTAAACTCCCGACGACGAAGGCGCTCCGGCCGCGCGTACGTGACCGAGCACGACACACGACTCCGGGGCTCGTAAGGGGACTCGGCGCGGCCGAACGGACGTCGTTACCTCCGAAATATCCGCAGGCGTCCGTCGAACGACCGCTTCCGGTCCGTCCTCGACAAAACGTCCGGAGGAAACCAATGGCCTGCGCAAAAAAGTGCCCGCGTTGCATATTACGAGCGGACTTTTTTTTTCCATCTGTGGGCTAACATTGCATTAAAACAGAAATTAAACGTCAATAAGTGAGCTCTGTTTTTGGATTCGTGGATTGACGGTAGCTCTTCACAGATTGGAGCTTTGAGGAGCACGAAGAGTGCTGATAGCTGACGTGTAAGCATACTGTACACGCAATGCAAGCAACAGCAAACGCAGAAGATTTATTCGAATTCATCGCAGTTCAGTGTTTTAAGCGGCAGTCACTTTTTTTTCCATTGTGTCCCGTAATTCCAGACGCATACTAGAGATTCTCGGTTACAGTCAAGATAATACAGTTTTTACACAACACTCTTCACCAAATTCTCTAAATACCCAAGTATGAATCATCGTAGAAGATATGAAATATTGCTACAGGTTTGTGTCGGTTTTAAAAATGTTCAAAGGCTTGATTTCGACGAGCCCTCGTTTTTAGCGCCACCTTGTGCACCTTTGCAGTTACTGGTTTCACCACGAGGGGGCAGTGTTTCTACACCTGTAGCATGTAATATGAATATTTTTATGTTAAAAAAAAGTACTCTTATGCAGACAGTGGGCTCTACAAAAAATAAGGTAATTGAAATGAAAGCGTGATACAATGATTAAAGCACACATTTGATACATGCCATTCCACATTTTTTTGTTGTACAACATATCTACCAATTCACATTAAATTATGTTTGCTTTACATTAATTTCTTAAAGGCTTTTTTAGGTCAGTGAGGTTCAGCTTTTGGAAGCCACGAGTACACTTCATATGTGTGGTCCTGTGGGCAAGGCATGCCATGCTGAGATTGAGGAGAAGAGTTGTACTGTGCCCGAGGCAGTGCCAGGCTGGTCTGACAAAGGACACCTGATACCAGAGAAGATGTAGAAAAGTCAGGGGAAACAATAATTAAAAATGCATATTATTAAGAGCATTCAAATAATTTTGAATGTATCTTCTCACCCAGTTTTGGCCTCATGATATAAACCTCTCGCTGGCTGGACTCCGATGAGGCAGACGTGCTCTCAGTGGTGTTTGATTTGTTTGAGCTAACTGATTTCATGGAAGGGAAGTTGTTGGACTGGTGAGGTTTAGGCTTGGCTGGAACGGTCGCAGTCTGGCTCCATTCTGGTCATGAATAACATAAAATGATCATTCAGAATCTAACTTACTGCTCTTTGTGTGTTAAGGTGTAACACGTTGTTACTGATGGCCCAACCTGAGTAGTCTTGTATTCTGAAACGTCCAAAGCAAAGATGGACTCGCCACTGTTTGCGAACATTTTCCTTCATCAAGCAGTGGAATAAAAATATGAAAAATCCTGTAAAGTGCACATTAAATACACCACAATATTAAATACGCCACAATATGACACAAACAGTTGATACAGACACCATCAGATAAGAACAGACAATGGATTGGCCTGCTGTTAAATCAAGAAAAGCGGTACCTTGAAGGGAGTTTAGGATAGAGAAGAGATAGAGCATGGCCACCTTTGCAGGCTCCCAAGCAAACAGAGCCAAGCACCAGGTGAGGCCCAGTAAAAAAGTGATGCTGGCTACGCCCCGAAGGTCCTTCAGAATGTTGCTGTGGGTACCAGCAGGCCGGTTGGCCCGCATATGCCGCAGCTGGACCAGTACCACCAGGAACACAGCCGTGTTAAACAGGAGGACCATGAAGATATAGCCCACCACGGTCACGTAGTACGCCACATCATCCTGCACCCAGCAGCTGAGAAAAACAGCAGGAGCGACATGAAATAACTTTTCATGATCATTTTTATATAATTTAACAACACCAATGGCTATTCTTTCTTTAAAATGTCATGTAACTACAAAAATGGCTGTAAGGGAACTGATAATATTATTTTTATAAGATATTGGTTTCTGCTGTCAGATTTTTTTAAACACATGATTATCTTTCCCCTTCCCACAGGTAGCACTCAACATTTGCTGATTTTTTATAGTACATTTTTTACAGTACTCCTAAACCTAACCCTAACCTTGCGCCTTTATGTGCAGTCCAAATAGGGTTTCCGGTCCAAAATGGGTAGCCACAGTGCTTTCGTTCTGTGCGTGCGGCCAAAAACAATGTGGAAGACACGACATTTAGGCTGATTAGAAAGCGTGTGCCAGTGAATGACTGATTTTGCAGATACACCAGGTCGGTTTGCCAGGTAATTCATGGTACTTGTAGTTAAATATGTCGTTGAAGTGTTTTAATTTCATTCCAGATAAAGTGGTTATCTGGGATCACTTGTCTTTTTCTACGTGTGCAGATGGACACGTGAAATTTGACAGGACAGCCATAGAAGGCTTTATAAGGGTGTGTGCTTCAGAGCATTTGAAGCATGTACCACATAGATGTGGAGGTGGAGGAGACACACCCGTCTTTCATGACTGAAGCTCTCAACTGTTATTTTGTATTGTACAGGGTGGGCCGTTTATATGGATACACCTTAATAAAATAGGAATGGTTGGTGACATTGAACACATTTTAAAAGTTGTCAGAAACTTGTAAACAACTCGTGAAAGAATAAAGTTACGTTAAAACCAAGCACACCATTGTAATTTTCCATTTTGAAATTACCAATAAATTTGATGTGTCACATGACCCTCTTCCTATTGAAAAAACAAAAGTTGGATCCAATGGCCAACTTCAAAATGGCCACTATGGTCACCACCCATCTTGAAAAGTTTGCCCCCTCACATATACTAATGTGCCACAAACAGGACGTTAATATCGCCAACCATTCCCGTTTTATTAAGGTGTATCCATATAAATGGCCCACCCTGTATTTATTTTGGATACAGTTGGTGGATGGATTTTTGTTAAGCATGATGGATTGGTAGTAGCCTACTGGGTAACACACTCGCTGTGAAGAAGAAGACCCTGTTTCGAATCCCGCTAACAAACATTGTGTCCCTGAGCAAGACACTTAAACCTAAGTTGCTCTAGGGGGACTGTCCTCTGTAAATACTGATTGTAAGTCGCTCTGGATAAGGGCGTCTGATAAATGCTGTAAATGAAATGAAATGAAATGAAATAACTGTAACGTGTATAACTGTATTTGCAGAAGGTGGAGGAACTGTAAAAATAAAAATAAGTTTAAAAAACATATGCATATCCAGATGCATACAAAGATGTGAAGCATTTTCAGTTCAATTCTGCTCCTGAGACAATCAAATGAAGCTGTAGGAAAATGAGCTTGAACAGTACACCACCTCCTGAAATGGCACTACAGTTATGCACAGAGCCACATGCTGTTCTGAAAATGGAATAGACACCAGCTGGAAATAATAGGCTATTAGCAAGACATTCCCAATAAAGGCATGGTGACCACAGACCACTTCTCAGTTCCTATGTTTTCTGGCTGATGGTTTGGTCACTTTTGAATGCTGGCGGTGCTTTCACTCTAGAGGTAGCATGAGATGTCTACAACCCACACAAGTGGCTCAGGTAGTGCAGCTCATTCAGGATGGCAAATCAATGCGAGCTGTGGCTAGAAGTTTTTTTCTGTGTCTGTCAGCGTAGTTTCCAGAACATGGAGGCACCACCAGGAGACAGGCCAGTACATCAGGAGAAAAAAGGAGGCCGTGTGCAAGGAGGAACAGGAGGAGCTCTGCCAGACCCCTGCAAAATGACCTCCAGCAGGCCACAAATGTGCATTTGTCTGCTCAGATGGTCAGAAACAGACTCCATGAGGGTGGTATGAGGGCCCAACGTCCACAGGTGAGGGTTGTGCTTACAGCCAGAGAACACCAAGACAAATTTGCCACTGGCGCCCTGTACTCTTCACAGATGAAAGTAGGTTCACACTGAGCACATGTGATAGATGTGACAGAGGCTGGGGACGTGGTGGAGAACATTCTGCTGCCTGCAACATCCTCCAACATGAACAGTTTGGCAGTGGGTCAGTAATGGTGTGGGTTGGCATTTCTTTGGGGGGCCACACAGCCCTCCATGTGTTCACCAGAGGTGATCTGACTGCCATTAGATCCTCAGACCCCTTGTGAGATCATATGCTGGTGCGGTTCCTCTTAATGCAAGACAATGCTAGATCTCATTTGGCTGGAGTGTGTCCGCAGTTCCTGCAAGATGAAGGCATTGATGCTATGGACTGGCACGCCCGTTCCCCAGACCTGAATCCAACTGAGCACATCTGGTGCATCATGTCTCGCTCCATCCACCAATGCCACATTGCCACAGACTGTTCAGGAGTTGGCAGATGCTTTAATCCATGTCTGGGAGGAGATCCATCAGCATCCACCTCATCAGTCAGGCACATGGAGGCCACACACACTACTGAGCCTCATTTTGACTTGTTTTAAGGACATTACATCAAAGTTGGATCAGTCTGTAGTGTGTTTTTCCAGTGACTCCAAATCCAGACATTTACATTTACATTTACAGCATTTATCAGACGCCCTTATCCAGAGCAACTTACAATCAGTATTTACAGGGACAGTCTCCCCTGGAGCAACTCAGGGTTAGGTGTCTTGCTCAGGGACACAATGGTAGTAAGTGGGATTCGATCCCGGGTCTTTTGGTTCATAGGCGAGTGTGTTACCCACTAGGCTACTACCACCCAGACATGGGTTGATATATTTGATTTCCATCGATAATTGCTATGTGATTTTGTTAATAAGAATATTTCATTCATTCAGATCTAGGATGTATTATTTTTGTGTTTTAAATTACTTTTAAATTATATACATATACATACATACATACATACATACATATATATACATACACACACACACACACACACATACATATATATATATATAATTTTACATTTATATTCATATTATAGACAAAGTATCCACATAATGTAAACATAACACAAATTTACTTACAACAAATATACTTGCAGAGATGTACTAGGGAAACTGCCACCATATGTCTCCCTTTTTATTATCAGAACCGATCCACAGACAATGAGAGGAACACCTGAGGGAGACCAAAATGTCACTGTCTGAATCTGGATCATTGTCACCGTGATTATCAGAAAATCAGTACTGTTTAAACCAAGAAGAAGCATACACTGCTGCTAAGTGGGGAAAAAAACATCAGGTTTCTATTCCTGCCTTCTCGTCAGTGCACTCAAATATATTTATCCTCTTCACAGTAATTATTCAAGCTCTGAGTCATCTCACCCCAGCCAATGATGCAGAATTTGAGGATATAGGAGGGCACGTAGGAGTTGAAGACCTTAACCAGGGCCATGTACATGTTCACAGCCTCAAGACCCATCCAGGTGAAGGAGGCCAGCAGGAAGTAGTGCATGGTGGCCGCCACAGCCACACAGAGGCCATAGCTGCCAAACGAGGAGAACCAGGAATTCAGCAGGAATATGAGATTTAGACCTTTAAGAGCTACTGCCAGATTCAGAAGGATCTTTGATGGGTAGTCCCTGCGGAGCTTCCTGTTTTGGGGGGATAACTGGTCAAAATCTAGAAGAATTTAAGAAGAATGTGGTGCTATCATGTTTCTGCACCAAAAGACTTGCATAAATGGCATATGGTAGAGGACTCTTACTCAAAAGCAGTGTATGTCAGTATGGTGATGCCCAGGAAGACTGAAGATACTCCACAGCCAATGTAAGAGATGATGGTTAGAATCTTTTCATTGGTTTCGTCGATAGGAGTCCTGGAGATGTCCTACTAGGCACAAATTTATTTCCGGTCACCAGAGGAAATGTCATCTCTCTGTTTTATGTTGGCAACCTGTGGATTTTTTATATATACCAGCAACACTCCGAAGTGGGTCAGATGGTTACAGAGGCATGTTGTGAGATCAGTACTGGTGTTGTGTTTCCAGCATCCTGTTGAATCCCATCCTCCAAGTCCGTCTAAAAAGTCAATGGGGCCGCAAACAATTACAAGCCTTTAGTACACAGCAAGACAACTTGAGTTAAATTAACACAGTATAGAGTTTAAAAGATCCCAATCACCAGTTTAATT
The DNA here is from genome assembly GCF_900700375.1 of Denticeps clupeoides. NCBI lineage: Eukaryota > Metazoa > Chordata > Actinopteri > Clupeiformes > Denticipitidae > Denticeps > Denticeps clupeoides. The sequence goes on from NC_041712.1 coordinate 20,593,640, forward strand.
GAATTCTTTACATTTAGAACACTGCACACTAATTAGTGTGAAATCATAGTGACTCCACCCCTCCTCAGGTAAGTGAAAATGAAGTAAAAGTGAAGTGATTGTCATTGTGAAACACTGCAGCACAGCACACGGTACACACAACAAAATGTGTCCTCTGCTTTTAACCCATCGCCCTTCGTGACCAGTGGGCAGCTATGACAGGCACCCGGGGAGTAGTGTGTGGGGACGGTACTTTGCTCAGTGGCACCTCAGTGGCACCTTGGCGGACCAGGTGGTCCATATCAGCCCCACCTTAATATGAACCCAGATGAGCAGAACCCAGATGAGCAGAAAGAGTCACTCCTGATTCACCCACCCTTATGAAAAAGATTGCAAAAAGACCAACATGGACCTCACCGACTTTTCTCTTTTCATATTCATTTAACTTAGATTGTTTTGCTGTGTAGGCTCCCCATTATTAAGTGTTGAAATAGTATAGAATACAATAATGAAGGACATTAGTGGGAAACACAGATTGGAAGTTCTCATGAGAGCAGCAGACCAACCATTTTTGTTGAAGTTCCAGAATACACACTGTACTTCCTTATCATACTGAAAAAGAAGAAGCGAAGTTCAGGACAAACAGAACACACCATAACTCAAGCATATTAAAGATAATAAAAAAAGAAAAAGCCTCTTTAGCCGAATGCTTTGCCAGAATGGGTTGATATGTGGTATGAATACAGTTTCCATTTACCGGTTTGGAGTTTAAGTGATGCAGAGTGACTGCCACAGGCCGCATCAGATCTTTGATAGGTCCAGTAGCGTTGGTGACACTGGCAGAGACCACGTAGGTGTTCAGCATTTGGTTTTTCTGAGTATCCTAACGGTACACAACAGATAATGCTGGTTATTCACTGTTGTTCCATGTCTTCTCTCATTTTACATGGCGCAGTCTTCACTGTGTTCCATCTTATTTGGGTTTAAATGCTGTAATTAAACCAAAAGGTGCTTCAGCAAAGTATTACTTTAAAGGTGGACACACTTAGGCATACAGCAGAAATGACTGTCATTATGAAACACTGCAGCACAGCACACGGTGCACACAACGCGATGTGTCCTCCCTCTGCTTTTAACCATCACCCTGAGGGAGCAGTGGGCAGCCATGACAGGCGCCCGGGGAGCAGTGTGTGGGGATGGTGCTTTGCTCAGTGGCACCTTGGCGGATCGGGATTTGAACCGGCAACCTTCTGATTTAAGGGCTGCTTCCTTAACCGCTAGGCCACCACTGCGCCATTGTATGAAATGATTATTTGTGGCCTGATTTTTTTACATCACAAAACACTGCCGTATGACAAAATGCTAAAAATGTGTAAGTCCTCAGCGTGCACTACTTTTACCTGAAAGAGAACAGTGGACCTGTAGAACTGGAACTGGATGCGAGATGGATGATTGTGCGCGTTCTGGGGGAAACTGTCCTTCAGATCTGGGGGCAGGGAAATGAATGCCACCGTGCCGTCAAACGGTTCCTGGTTGATGTAAATCTGCAAGGATTTTTCTTATGTGTCATGATCGCAACGACTAGACGTTAATCAATCTACTCAAAAATCGCAAGTGAAATGAGCGATTTTGTTAGCAGTTTCATGCTAACACGTGACTGATACTTGATCTTCAAATGCTAATGCTAACCTCCATGTTCTGGCCTTGCTCCACAGAAGATACTCCAAAGGTGAGGTTCTGAAACTGCTGTGAATCGACGTCCACCACAGAGATGGACAGTCCCTGGGAGAACAAGCTGGGAAACTCATCAGTGAAACCAGACAGCTTGTCTCCAATGGTCTCAGTGATGTTCAGGATTCTACAGTTTATGGTGTAGGGGAAGAATAGATGAAGGAGCTTAATTGAGATTTAAGGAAAAAAGAAGCGTTTTATCCATTTATTTGTGTAAAACTTTCACATACTTGTTGGTGACAGGCTGGAGATGACTGCCCGAATGAAGAATATCCGAGATGATTTTGATGACAGCTTCAGCAAGGTCTGGTGTTACTACAGTAATGTTTAACACGTCAGCCAGCTTGTTCAGGATGGTGTCCAGTTCATGGTCATCGAGATTTTTGTGGTCCTTGATTAGGTCTTCTATCATGACCAACACATCTGCTGCATTGTCTTATCACAGAGAGAAAACACACATTTCTGTAGATGTAGTAGCAAAAATGATGGGGGGAAGAGTGAGCAATGAATTCTAACCAGCCGTGACGTTGATGTTGTCAAGGTCTGGAATGATGGTTTCGACCACAACTGGGCACTGGTGCAACTCAGGCTCTTTCCATCGAGCATGATTATCTGGGGCCAAGACACTGCAAACAACAAGTGTTCAGAGTAACCACAATGCACAAAGAGCCATATTTTCACTTTAATGATGCTTTTATCAACCAAGTTTAAAAAGGGAGGAGCCTGTAGGCATGACTGACGGCTCTCGCACACCCTACTTTCCCATCCCTTGTACACAAAAGTGATCTCTAATGTGGACATCAAGGACATCTAAGAAGCCAAACAGGCTGATAATGAGTGTGTTACTTCCCTGGACGTATGCTCTCTTTTAGGTTAACTTTGTGGGAGGAGTTTAAGCTTACCAGCTCCGCCTACCATCTGAGGATTGGTCACCACCACTTATGTAAAGTGTTCTACAGGGCGTGCTAGGCCATTACTCCTTTAGGAGGTCCACAGAGACATGCAAGGATCTCTGCTGGGGATCTCACTTGTGTGTTTTGTGTGCTTTGTGTGATAGACCCCTTTTGTTAGCCTGTGTTAGCCTGGTAACTTGTTTCAGCTTTGTGTGTGTGCGCCCGTTTGGTTAACTTTTGTGCATGTTATGTACACCCTTGAATTGTCCCCTCAGGACCACCCCTTCCTGAGTCTGCTGATTATTGTACATATTAGCTCACTGTTGGTTGTGTGTGTGTGTGTGACAGCATCCATGCACCTCGCGTTGCCCGCTAGAACAGGGAACGTGACAGCTGTACTTAGAGTATTCTTACAGTTGAACTAATCAATGTAACATTAGTGAACACACCCCATGTGCTACAGAAAAACAAGGCCCATGGACAACAGCTGTAGTCAGCAAAGAAGCATCGCTTTGATCCCGGCAGCTTTGTTGAGCGATATTACAACAGGGACCAAAGAGACAGCAGTGCAAATATAATCATTGGTTTTTATGCACATGTTTGCTTTCCCCTCCTGTTCCAACATTAACGTGTTTATTGGTTGGCCAAATATAGAAAAATATGACGACATCAATTATGGATCATTAATCTGATACCAGAAGCTGTAATGTGTTTGCACTGACCAGACTTGTCTCGCTGCCATTCAGCGAAATCAATAAGATACGAAGCAATAAAATGATATATTTTATGTCGGATTTGTATGAGGCAAAGCTTAAGTAAATTCCAATAACAGATTTTCTTACCTACTTAAAAAAAAACACAAAATAAATCCCATGTCTGCGTGAGTCGTGCGGTTGCGTTCTCTGCTTCCACGACAATATGTCATCAATATGAACAATGTCCACTCACCACTGCCGCTGGGCCATCTTCGTGACATCACCCTCACACTGCAGAGTGGCAGTCTGCTCAGCAGGAGTTTGATTCCACAGAAAAAGACCTTCCCTGGTCTGATGTTGGATTTTTGGGCAAGGGCCAGGCTCTGCTTAAAGGTGACAAAGTGAAGTGGGCAAATCATTAAATATGAAAAAAATTATTAAACAAAGGTTCAAAATTAGAATACTGCTTGAATGACATTATTATTTGGTTGCTGAACAGTGTCACCTATATGAGTGATTGAGATGTTGTTTATGGACATATCTGGGTAAGGAGCCTCCAGTGAGCTCAGAATCTTCTGCTTTGTCTCATCTGTGTTTAAGGATGTGTTGGCATGGACCTGGAATCCGCAGCTGTGCCTGGGAATAATGTTAACTGATAGAGTAGAACCGCATGGAGAGATATGTATTGTATGTCTTCAGGTGGAAATGTTTTTTTTTTTGCTCAAGGGACCACCGTACCGTGCTGGACCGAAGACAGTAATCTGAAAGGTAATTTATTACAGATTAAGTTCAGTCAGACCTAGATATCAGTTTGTTAATGACAATTCAACTGCATGCAAATGAGCTGATGTGTGTGTACCTGTTTTTCTGATTGAGCACGTCTCAGTCTGCAAATATAGGAAATAAATTTAGAAGTTAATTCCCAGGCTGTAAAATTAATTTAGTGTGCCACATTGTGAAATTCCCTTACTTACTAGTAATGTCCACTTTACAATTGCCATACAATTGCCCAGTCTGCCTCAGATAAAATAAGAAATAAGTACTAGTCAGATATTAAGATCACACTGACCTGTTCTTCTCTGCCAGAAGATGGAAATTTAAGACGAACATCCTCTCCTTGGACAGCGTTTCACTGAGCTGGGGAACAACAGTCAGCTGTTCAGCGTGCCAAAGAAATAAAACAGCAAAGAATATGTGAATGAGGTGACATACGTACCCATGTTTTTAATGCTTTCTGTGGATCTCCATCAGACCCATCAACTGTAATGTTCAGTTCAACGCTGAAAAAGCTGCCTGTAATGCACGCATATCATAAGGGTGATGCTTAAATCTGAAAGACATGAGACACACTATCGTTTTACTTACTTGCAAATGTAACCTGACTGGTTGTGACTGGAGTCAAGCCTGTAACGGTCATTGGATCAGATGAATTTAGTATATTTGTGTGTTGCCTGGTTTGGGCGTAATTGTATTATTTATTTCTCAGATTAACAACAAAATATTGTCTCATTTCAAAAAAATTTTTTCTTTGTAAAAAAAAGAAGTCTGTTCATAGCATCACTCCTATTAAATAGAACAGTAAAAACAGGACTATTTTTTGCATGTGCACTATACTTTCATTAAATCTGTGACTTTTAATGAATAACAAGGATAGTAATACATGAAATATTTTTGTTCTGCTGTATGAATAACCTGTAATGGGTCCCTCTGTAGAAACAGCGTAAAGTGGCGTGGTGTGAATCGGCTGCCCTGTAACTGTACTCGGCCTTAGAGTGGAAATTGGAAGTGAGTCTAGAGATGAAATGAAGGCAGATTGTGTATTAAATGACAATAAAGGTAAGATTGGAGATGAAACCTGCATTGTGCAGTTAAACACTCCTACCCACCAGTAGGGCTGACACAGATTGAGCTGTTGTCAGGAATCAGAGAGAGCATTCCAATGCTATAGTGAACTTGAAGTCTCTGACAGACTTCCAGCTGGACCACGCTCACATCAGAGCTCGGAAGCACGTTGAGATACACAGAGCAGCTGAAGCTGTGGTGATCAGCCGAGGAACAATGGATTTACAAGAGGAAGAATCTCATATAGCTGGCTTCAATTAAAGTGCGTTCTTCAACCCTTACCGATTTGCTTTGGAAATATCCCGAATCTTTTTATGCTGTGGATTGGGAAAACTGCATGAAACTAAATGAACTGCATGAAATTGGGCAAAAATGTGGATGGTTTTTAGCAGATCCTTGCCCAACTTGTATATGGAAGCAACTGGAGCTTAAAGGGTTAAAGTAAAACACCTACCTGAGCTGGTGTGCTCTGATCTATTCCACTGTAAAAGAGATGTATGCATGTGTTTTATGATGACAGATTACTGAAATCCATTAAAAAACACATTTTTATTGTATGCTGGTCTCAGACAGGTGAATAAAGCAATAAAACTAACCATGAGAGCCACCAAAGTATTAATAAATCACTGAAGGTACATGGAGAAATTCCTAATTACCTCACAAACACTGAATATACACTCATGTAGGTTGGTAGTTCCTTTTCAGCCTGATAAAAAAGAACACAGTTATATAATATAAGAGCTATTAGTTGGAGTATCAGTGAATAATATGGGAATAATATTGCTAATTGACTTTCTTACCCAAGTTCGGACAAGGTCCCTGGCTGTGTACTCATTTGTCTCCAAATTATCCCAGCGAAGAATAATAATGTTCACTCTTAATTCATATAAAGACCATGCTAGAACAACATGGAAATGAGAGAGAAAGTCACATTTATATGAATATGAATGTGTGAGAGGTTCTGAACTTGATTATTCTCACAGGAGACAATTAAGACACATTTCATACCACTTTAGGTCTAAGAAGAGAACCTCACCACAGTGCTCATGAGAATTTCTGACTGGGGGGCAGCCCATGTAGTCCCAGTCGGCAGCATCCCAGCTCACCACATTGCCTCCAAGGCAGCCGTTGAGTTGGCGCTGAGTGAGGACCTCCCCCCACACACGAAACAACGTGATGCTGCCTTGAAAATTGGTCCCAGTCTCAGGGATCATGACGCCCTCCGAAAAGTAGTGTGAGGCTCCCAGGGTGAGAGTCCCACCGGGTTTCAATTGGCAGCAGGAGTGGTAATCTGATGGCCCAACACTGACAAGGCTCTCCACTTGGCTGCCGTTGATGTAGAGATTTACTTGCTGCGGGAAGCTCGACACAGTGAAGCAGATGGTGCACCATTCGTTGATCGGCAGAGAAACTTCTGCAGTCCACTGCCTTCCTGAATGCCAGACGTGCAGGCTGTTGTGTTTGCCTGTCAGACCCAGCTCTATTGTCTCAGCAGGCTGTGTCTCGTGGCTGTACATGAAGGCAGTCCATGGAGTTGTGATCTTCCTCTGGAGCTGCACACACACACTCAGCTCATCCAGAGCGGGCACGGGGCGAGTCAGTTTCCAGGCGCTGCATCCCTGGCGCATGAAGTCTACTTTCTTTCCCCACAAACTCTCACACAAGGGTTCTGACAGAAGTGAAGCAAAGTGAAAGTGATTGTTTTGGCATTTTGATACACACAGCACAGCATGCAGTGCCACAACAAAATGTGTCCTCTGCGTTTAACCCATCACCCCTAGTGAGCAGTGGGCAGCCATGAAAGGCACCCGGGGAGCAGTGTGTGGGGACGGTACTGTGCTTAAGGCGACCACAGTGGCACCTTGGTGGTTCAGGATATAAACCCACACCCTTCTGGTTACGAATCTGCTTCCCTACCTGCAAGGCCACCACTGCCCCAGAGAGGAGATATGGAACTTCGAATTAAAACTTTTTGTAAAATTTGATTTAAAATGCAACAATAGCTACCTGAGATGACAGCCCCATTTATCAGCAACAGACCAAACAATTTGGAAATGATGTTCTCCATCAGAAACCTGTAAAGTCAAATGTTTTCTGGTGGATTAATTTACATTTCTGCCCTTATTCAGAGCAATTTACAATCAGTAGTTACAGGGACAGTCCCCCTGAAGACACTCTGGGTTAATTGTCTTGCTCAGGGACACAATGGTATGGGTTTGAACCTGTGACTTTGTGGTGTTCTAGTTCATAGGCGAGTGTCGAACCCACTAGGCTACAACAAAATCTAAATAAGTCTTTACCCCATTATGTTGCTCTCGGTCACCTGATCCATATTTGGGTTCTTTGTTTTTTTAAAGAAAACTTGTATGCAAGTTTTGCTTTGGGTTATAATAATTTTCCTTTTTGCTTTACATTTGTAATTCCGTTCTGACTTCAGTAAGTGAAGATAGGCTTCCTTAGAAATTTGCTAAAATCGCGTAGCCCTTTCAAATGTTCTTAAGCTTAACAGGCAAGAAGAACAAACTGAACTTGCCTGTCCATTTACACACATCACAAAACATATTGCTTTCATCCACCTTTTACGAGGTCAGCCAGTTTACAGCCAAGTTGCTTTAATTAAACGTTTTCCCGGACAATCACAGTCAACAGTGTTCCAAAGTTACATTTTTTTCAATATGATGACCTGCTAATCAGATGATCAGATCAACCAATCATTTTTCACTAAGTTAAAGCATTAATTCAGAGCTGATATTTAGAAATAAGTCAAATAAAAAAAATCTGTATGTGAATCTGACAGGTTAACATACGTGCCCATGAAATTAACATGATGTAAATGAGGTACTGAATGCAAGAATAAATGATAAACGTTATTACTTACCAAGGAAATCGACTTAATTTCCTCTTGATGCACAGGATTCTGAAGTTGGTTCCCTGACGTTATCCTCATGTATCAGTATCTTATTTTCCCAAGCCTGTATGCTGGGAGCCTGTTCTAGTGAGACTGGCTTCTCTGTCGGTGTCTGTCAAATGTCACCACTACATAGGTTTTTGACCCTCCCCCTTCAGGCAACTTATTAAACTCTGAGTATAGAACAGGGCCAGGCCTGTCTTTAGGCTTTCTGAGCACCTGGGGGCTCTCCAGTGCACAAAACCATCACATGCTCAATATTATCTATTGGCAAATTCCAAATAATGCATTCTCAGTAGTTAACATGAGATGATCATGTTAATAATTACTTTAATAATTACTTTACATAAGAAAGGGATGTTTGGATTTTATCAGATATTTTTCTCATACAGTAGAAAGACAGTACAAATTATGGCAGTGGTGACCTAGCAGGTAAGGAAGCGGGTTCATGATTGGAAGGGTTCAAATCCCAATTTGCCAAGGCGCCACTGAGGTCGCCTTGATTAAGGTACCAACCCCACACACTGTTTCCCAGGTGACCTTCATGGCTGCCCACTGCTGAATATGGGTTAAATACAGAGGATGCATTTGGTTGTGTGCACCGTGTGCTGTGCTGCAGTGTATCACAATGAAAATCACTTCACTTTCAAAGGAATGTTGCAAAAAAGGTTAAATGCATAATCCTGCTGAAAGAGGGTACTGCCATCAGAGAATACCATTTCCATGAGGAATCTCATGCTCCCCACATGCAAGTCTTGCTCATCCATGACCATGATGATAGGGCATCATCAACCAACTGTGTTGGTTGTAGTGACGGCTTGTTTGTTTTAAAGTCTCATGATATGTTAACCAGATAGTGCCCTAGAGCATCAAATACCCACAAAATCCAGAAAATGAAATGAATGGTGTCCTGTTGTTCTTACCGAATGTGAAAGTATCATCTGCTAGGAAGTGATCAACAGTAATCTTTCAATTCATGTATTATTTATCTTGTTCTTGGCATTCACAAAGCCAAAAAAGAAAAAACAAAATATAAAAAAACATTCCGATTGCTGAAATATATGCAATTTTATTTACAGATCCCAATGTTACTGATACAGAAGATAGATACAATAGCAAAAAGCAATGCAATTCAATTCCAATTACAAAAAGCATTGCTGTTCAAAAAGCAAAAAAAAAAACATGGTGTTTGGATAATAGCTGCTGACTTTTATTATCCTGAGAAAAGTACATGTTCAGAATGGCATTGATCCAAATGCTAATACGCCTAATAAATTCTTCTTTTGCCCAAAATTTCTAGACAATTCTTAGACATTATAACAGTAAGACTGTGGAGTATTTTTTTATGTTAAGCATTGGCGTTTCCCAAGTGGCTGCACCAAATCCTGTATAGCAGGTCATATGTTGGTCAGCTGGCTGAGCTCACAGCTTCTTGGAGCAGTCAGAGCAGTAGACAAATCCCCCGTTGGAGACAAAGCGTTTGTCTGCCAGGTTCAGGGAGCACTTCTTGCAGTTGAAGCAGTACTCGTGCCATGTGCCCCCCTCATAGTTCACCACATTCGTGGCTTTGCCAAACCCTGCATGAGAAGACATGAAAAGCAGTGTCAGCTCTGTACAAAGTCTCTATGGTCAAGTAAGCATAGAAGTACAGTTCATCTGGAAATCTATTCACAGTGCATCAATGTTCCCACATTTTGTTATGTTACAGCCTTATTACAAAATATATTCAATTCCTTAAATTTTCCCTCAGAATTCTACACAACACCCCATAATGACACCGTGAAAAAAGTTTACAAAATATTAACTGAGAAATCACATGTACATAAGTATTCACAGCCTTTGCCATGAAGCTCAAAAATTGAGCTCAGGTGCCTCCTGTTTCCCTTGATCGCCCTTGAGATGTTTCTGCAGCTTAAGTGGGGTCCACCTGTGGAAAAACTGTTGACTGGACCTGATTTGCAAAGGAACACACCAGTATATATATAAGGTCCCATTGTAGACAGTTCATATCAGAGCACAAACAAGCATGAAGTCAAAGGAATTGCCTGTAGACCGCTGAGACAGAATTGTCTCGCAGCACAAATCTGGGGAAGGTTCCAGAAAAATTCCTGCTGCTTTGAAGGTCCCAATGAGCACAATGGCCTCTATAGTCCGTTAGTGGAAGAAGATCAAAACCACCAGAACTCTTCCTTGAGCTTAACCTAAATTGAGCAATCATAGGAGAAGGGCCTTTGTCAGGGAGGTGGTCTCTGTCAGAGGTCCTCTGTGAACAGAGGAGAACCTGCTGGTGGATGGAAGCCACTCCGTAGTAAAAGGCACGTGGAAGCTCACCTGGAGTTTGCCAAAGAGCACCTGAAGGACTCTGAGACCATGAGAAACTAAATTCTCTTGTCTGATGAGACAAAGATTGAATTCTTTGGTGTCATGTTTTGAGGAATCCAGGCATCGCTGATCACCAGGACAATACCATCCCTACAGTGAAGCATGGTGGTAGCAGCATCATGCTGTGGGGATGTTTTTCTGCTACAGGAACTGTAGTCAGAATAGATGGAAAGATGACTGCAGCAATGTGCAGAGACATTCTGGATGAAAACCTGCTCTAGAGAGCTCATGAATTCAGACTGGGGCGATGGTTCATCTTTCAGCAGCGACACAGCCAAGATATCAAAGAAGTGGCCCAGCCAGAGGCCAAACTTGAACATCTCTGGATAGATCTTAAAATGTCTGTGTACCCACACTTCCCTTCCAACCCAATGGAGCTTAAGAGGTGCTGCAAAGCGGAATGAGTGAAAATGAGCAAGGGTTGGTATGCCAAGCTCGTGGCATCATATTAAAATAGACTTGAGGCTGTAATTTGCTGCCAAAGGTGCATCGATAAAGTGTTGAGCAAAGTAAGGCTGTGAATACTTATGTGCTATCTCAGTTTTTATTTTTAATAAATTGGCCAAAACCTCAAGTAAACTTTTTTCTAGTTGTTATTATGGGGTGTTGTGTGTTAAATTCTGAGAATTTTTTTTTTTTTCGGAATGTGGAAAATGTGTTGTGCTTTGAATTCTTTCCGGATGCACTGTAACTGTAAAATACACTAAAAATACCCAGGCCCAGGTGAACATGTGTATCTAGTATAACATATAATCATGTGTATGTCATGTGTGCAGTGTGTTTTGTAGACCTGTTATTGGGTTCTGGCAGCCGGTGCATTTCTTGGCCACAGTGGTCTTGTAGCAGTCCACACAGTAGACCTTCTCTTCATGGGACGTGAATCGGGTCCCAGCCAGTGGCTTCCTGCAGGAGCGGCAGACAAAGCAGTCGGAGTGCCATGGCTGGTCTTGGTAGTTAATACCCCCGGTGCTGATTGGCTACAGGAGGGAGAAATTATGAGTGCACCCAAGGTTGCTGGTTCTGGGACGATAACACATAATACTTGCTTATGATATACAGGGTGGATCATTTATAAGGATACACCTTAATAAAATGGGAATGGTTGGTGATATTAACGTCCTGTTTGTGGCACATTAGTATTTGTGAGGGGGCAAACTTTTCAAGATGGGTGGTGACCATAGTGGCCATTTTGAAGTCGGCCATCTTGGATCCAACTTTTGTTTTTTCAATAGGAAGAGAGTCATGTGACACATCAAATTTATTGGTAATTTCACAAGAAAAATAATGGTTTTAACGTAAATTTATTCTTTCAATAGTTATTTATTTTTTAGTTAAATATTATTTACAAGTTTCTGACCACTTACAAAATGTGTTCAATGTCACCAACCATTCCCATTTTATTAAGGTGTATCCATATAAATGGCCCACCCTGTATATACTAAATACTTTACCTGTTTGCAGCCAGTGCATTGTTTAGCAAACTTCTTTTCATGACAGGAAGTACAGAACACATTGTCATTCTTGGTCATGAAGCTTTGGGAGCGGATGGGTTTTTTACACTGGTAGCAGGTGAAACAATCCTCATGGAACACGTTGCCCTTATACTCCACATTTTCAGAACCTACACAGAAGCCATGCCACATATATCATGAAAACTGCAATCCCTTTCAACCAATCAATAATTTAATGTGCAAAAACAATACCAAACAATACGTCACAAATGTCACTAAATTGAATTACCATACCAGGCAATATGGCTTTGTAGCATCCATGGCAGCGAGGAGCATCCTCACGAGAGCCGCACTTGCCACACAAGATGCGGTCGTCCTTGGTGCTGAAGGACTCCTTGGCCAGCTCCTTGTAACATTTGGAGCAGCGGAAGCATCCTTCATGCCAGTAGCGACCTTTGTAGTGGAGTTCCTGAGCAGAGAGAGCATTATTACTATACTTTAAATGTGTTACTACATGTCACAAATGTCACCTGTGTCTAATAAATGACTAGGACTGCGCTAATCCAGAAGTCACCTCTGAGACTGGAGTTTTTTTAATCATTACCAAGCACAGTACACTGAAGTGACGTATTGTATTATTTGTGCAGACATGGAAAGGTTGACTTTACAAGGGTGTGAACACCATGACATCATGATAACATGCAAAAAAATATCACAGGTTCAAAAGTTCATCTGTCTTGCCCAATGTAAATTGCCCTCGCCTCACACTTCCAGTTTAAAACTGTTTCTACATTCTCTCATTTTTTTTCTGTGTTGACACTAAAGTGGAACTGCTTGCATCACCTTATTTGGCTATTATTTTACTGAAATGCAAGATCAAAGTTTGATTTTAGAGTCAACTTCCCATCCTGCAGTGTTGCCATTAAAACAATCGCATTTCAAATTAAGACACTATAATTCAACAGTGAGAGCAAAAAAAGTGAAAAAAAGAAAGGAAGAAATTATTTGCACAAGTACAAAAAAGGGGCAGTGGTGGCCTAGCGGTTAAGGAAGCCCCATAATCAGAAGGTTGCCGGTTCGAATCCTGATTCGCCAAGGTGCCACTGAGGTGCCACACTGCTCCCCAAGGGTGATGGGTTAAAAGCAGAGGACACATTTCTTTGTGTGCACTGAGTGCTGTGCTGTGTATCACAATAACAATCACTTCACTTTCACTTCACTTCACATAATCACATAAAACAGAGGCTTGAACTATGGTACCTTAGACTCTGTGCCGATTGGACGACGGCACTCCACACATGTGTTGGCACAGAACTTCTCAAAGCATCTCATGCAGACCGGCTTCTCTTCCTTCTTAATGTACTTCTTCCCATTCAGGTCCTCGCGGCAGTAGAAGCAGTCAAAGCGGTCGGCCATGGTCGTTGATGCCCACCGGACCTGCAGAGGGTCACCGTCCACCCAAGGAGACTAATGGACGTTTCTGACAGGAAGCAGAACCGGTGGAAACAGGAAGGGTGCAGGATACTCAGATTATTATTACTGCTGCAGCTTGTTCACAGGGTTCAGTTGAAGGCTACGAGACAGAGTCAATTATGAAAATGGAGAGGAAAACACAATGGACATTATAAGTTTCACAGTCACGCTCTCTCAAACACTGTGTGTGTGCCTGAAGCCACATACGGGAACCATGGAAACGTGTTGCTGGCTATGCAGCACTGCTGATAAGGGTCTGTTTGTTCCTCTCATGCTGGAGAACCTCAGCACGGTTGCACAGCTGTAAAAAATGTACAAACCTCTCTTTTTAGCATTTGTCTTCCAAAAGACTTCTAAAGGAGACAGAGAGTGAAGATCTATACTTTAGTTTTCAAGTGAACTTCTTTTTAATTCCAGGAAATTGTTAGGCCATCTGATTCTATAACAAGATAAAGTGTATGAGGTCGTTTGTCACGTCAAGCGCATAAATGGTCATAACTGAGCCTCAGAGTAAGAAATCTAATTTGATAGCATTCATCTTCATTTCAGCTAAGTGGATCTGGTCATCTGAGTGAATTACCTGTGTTTCTGTCCACTGCAGTCACTGTCCAAATGCCAATCTGTTCGTAAATATATATATATATATATACACACACACACACACACACACACACACACACACACCATGCGCAAGATGTGCACACTTATTAAGCGATATAAAATATTTTTAAAAGGGCTCCAGCCTAACAGACCTTCCCTGTCTTTAACCCAGCCATATGACAGATTTACATTTACATTTACAGCATTTATTAGAAGCCCTTTTCCAGAGTGACTTACAGTCAGTAGTTACAGGGACAGTCCCCCCCTGGAGTAACTTAGGGTTAAGTGTCTTGCTCAGGGACACAATGGTAGTAAGTGGGATTTGAACCTGGGTCTTCTGTTTCATAGTGTTACCCACTAGGCTACTACCACCCATAGATAGGACTGTTGATCATTTAGGATGCTTTAAAATGCTCTTGATTCAGACTGGCAACACAAGGCATGTAATAGAAGGGGAAAATTAACTATTAACACTGTGCTGTGCTGTGTCTATTAACACTGTTTACGTTAAGCATCAGTTCTGTAATGAGAAACAGACTTAAATGTATTATTCTTATTTGCATTAAACTTTGCATGACTTTGATGCAAAAATGCACGCAAGTCAAATATAACTGGATGGGTCCGCGAACAGCACCATTAAAAAAAAGCCACAGTAATGCCATTGCACGGCAAATGCAGGGTTGGTTCTGAGGCTGCATTCTGTGGCCCGTCCATACTTAGCCTAAGAATGCATGTAAAACAGACACCCTGGCCACTGCAGTTGGCCAAATCTGTTTGCAAAGCCCTTGTGTCTCCTTTCGTCTGCGCTGTCAAGACACCGTGAGCCACCCCCTCAGCTCTGTATTTTTCCATCTGTTCCTTTCCTCTCATGTTCCCTCTGTTTTCCAGTTCATGTATTACGGGAGTGAAAGCACCACCCTCTCGTCTGACCATTGTTTCCAGGGCTCTGTCAGACATCCACCATTTCCTTTTACATTCTGTCTTCAACTTTCATACCTCCAAACACACACAGTCTATTTTACTCTGCCTTTGACCACACAGTGCCCCACTGGTTTGAGACCCCCTGAAACGAGTGGGCAGTCTGTGAGCGGCCAGTCTGGTGTTGTCATCACTGCTTTTTCCACCCCAATTTCCAAAGAAAAGGCCTTTCAGCGGCTCAGACCAGATGTCTGATTTTAAAACACAGACATGCATCGACAGGAACAATGGCTCCTGCCAACCCTGACATCAGGCCCAGGTGCCACCTTCATCCCCCTCTTCAGTACGTGCCCCAATGTGGAAGACATTCTCCGATTTTGGCTTCTCTGGGGAGACTGGAGTCTGTTTTCTCCATGACCTCATGCAACATGGAAGCATCTGGTGTGAAGCTGGGGCCCGTCTGAAATATGTCCTGCCTCGAACCTCCGACTGGCCTCCTGCTGCACTGAGATTGAAACGTTTCTCTTGTGTCTCCGTGCCTCCTTCGCCATAATTCTCCGGGCTGTTTTTCTTCCTTGACCTATGGAAGGGTGCGGCGCCGTTTTTTACCACTGGCAGAGCCCAAAATTAGAATCAGGGCAATGACATCATTCGTAGGTCGCTGCAAAACAGCCGTGAAACCGGGAATCTGGTGGACGTCCCCTCACATGGCCTCGCAGACAGAAAGAACTGGAATTGGAAAGGCACTTGAAAGTAAATGAAAGGAACCGAGTCCCACGGGTCCATGTGTACATAAACGCGCGGCGAGGCAGACAGATATGGGTGCACATTTTACGGGACGGACCACAAATCAATCTGGTCGTGCAGCTGGGAAAATACTGGGGGTCTGGGCAGGGTGTTGAGTTGGCATGATCTCCTCACTCAAGAATGTGGAGAAAATCAGGGCAACAGGAAGAACAGTGGCAGAGCTGGAGCCAGACGACACACACACACACACGTTCTGGCCTGCACTCACCCACAAAAATAAATCTTTTGCTGTAGTTAAGAGGAGTGACAGAGATGCTGACTTCTGTCTTTGAAGACAAAGGCAACACGTCCATGCATAATCATCTAGAAAAATGTTTACTGAAGTCCACTGCTTCAAAAATGACACAGAATTACATTTAACTAGTGCTTTTAATGACTAGTTGAGCAACTCAGAGTTAAGTGAATCACTAGTCCAAAAGATTCAAGATTCAAATTTGGTTTATTGTCAGTATAACAGTATACACAGTATACCGTGTGTTGAAATAATGTTTCACACAGACCCCCCATAGTGCAATCATAAAAAAAGAAAAATATATATGTATATACACACTAAACTATACTAACTAAAACTAAAACTTCAATACTGTACAGGTTATCTCTATAAGAGAAAAGTATTTTTTTCTGTACAATGAACAGGTCAAAAAGGACATAACTGGACAACATGAAGTAGGATGCTTGTAAGTGGATAAGTTGGATATTTCAAACCGGACACACAAGACAAGACAAACATGTGCAAGATGGGTTGTAGTAGCCTAGTGGGTAACACAATCGCCTGTGAACCAGAAGACCCAGGTTCAAACCCCACTTACTACCATTGTGTCCCTGAGCAAGATACTTAACCCTAAGTTGCTCCAGGGGGGGACTGTCCCTGTAACTACTGATTGTAAGTCGCTCTGGATAAGGGCGTCTGATAAATGCTGTAAATGTAAATGTAAGATTCCTCATTGAGCCCACAGTGTCTCAGTAGGTCTAGGTTCACATGTTCACCCTTAAGGAACTCATCTATATTTTTGGGTTTCACTTTACAGCGCTTCTTTAAACCCTTCTTTGAGTCACTGGGATTCAAAAGGAACGCTAAAATTTTACCCACAACTTTACATTTACAACATTTATCAGACGCCCTTCTTCAAAGCGACTTACAATCAGTAGTTACAGGGACAGGGACAGTCTCTCTGGAGACGCTCAGGGTTAAGTGTCATGGTACATTCACAATTGTAGTAAGTAGGGCTTGACCTTTTGACTTTGTTCTTTTGGTTCATAGGTGATTGTGTTACTCACTTGGCTACTACCAGCCCCACCGCACAAAGGGATAAATGAGAAAAAGTCAGGAAGGGTGGAACACACCCGTCCCACCACCTGTCCCAGCCAGACACACACTCACTGTACAAACAAATGAGTGAAGGAAGCCGACCAGCCCTCGGGACACACAAAGGTGTGGAAGTCTTTCCATATTGGTGACACGTGTGAGACTTTGTAGGTTCTGTTATGTAGTTTCCCCAAAGCGATTGATGCATTATAATGACAAAATTATCATTAACTGGGAGAGAGAGTGAGAGAGAAAGACAAATTTTCACATAACAGTAAAGTCTGTCAATCAGTAACAAACACCTCCAGACAAAGAGACATGATGGGTCCTTCCAGAGGACTTTGGCTGAAGGAAGGACAAGACATAGCACACAACTCTGAGTAAAATCAGCCAGCAGCCAGACGGGAACACAATGACTCAGGAATGCATAAGGAGAAGAAGAAACACACAAATATCGCATTTCCTTACACAGCGCTTCCAAAAAAACAGGAGCAACTGAGGTTGTGAAGCTGTGGGAACGTTGACCAGTTGTCTTTGTTTAGGCCCAGACGAACCAGTCCTCCCACTTCGTATTACTTCTCCTCGCCTGCACGCCACTCTCATTATTGAGGGGAGGAAATGCTCGAGGTGAAATGGGAACACTGTGCTAAGACACGGCCCTGTCGTTGTGGCTTTTCGGCAGTTGTGCTATTTAGAGGCTCAACATCTCGGCATCATCTGAAGCATGTGACTCCTGCGGGTTCCATGCGAATGCCAGGGTGAAGAGTAGAGCATCATGTAGATCAGTGATGTGTTCTGACCCGGTGACAAAAGAACAGCCACAAACTATACACAATCGGCGAGATCATTATGACCCTGTAAGTTGATACAGACTTGATCAGCACATCACACGGATGCTCAATTTGACAGCGACTGGGAAAAGTTGGAGGCCAGGACATCACACACAGCACAACAATTCCACCCTCATGCAACTTTTGACAATCTTTGACATTTTCTCAAGCTCATTTTGCACTTTTGACACCACAAATGCCTTGTCTTGTTACTGTTACTGTTACGTTACTGTAGCAGTAATTTCCTCACCCCATTTGCACACTTCGAAGTGTTTGTTTGTATACGTTTTTTATTAAAGCACTATTGGGGCGTCCATGAAACGTTATTTCATTCAACTGTGTACCGTGTACATTGTTGCATTGACAATAAACCTCTCTTCACACTCAGCACGGCTTTCCAGTCCAGCACGGAACATTATCCTACCCCGAATTCAACACATTACTATTAATAATCAGCACGAACCATTTTTCAGCAATATGAGCCACAGAAGGTCTTCCAGTGGATCAGACAACAAAGTGACCTTGACTACAGTTTACCATGTCACCAATTCACTAGTTTTTCTTCCTCTCCAAACTTTTGGTAAGTCCTGATCACAGAAGACCATGAGCATCTCACAGGGGCTGCAGTTTCGGAGACTGTCCTCATCCGATTGAAAAGCAACAATGATTTTGAAGACAAAATGTTCACTTGCTGGCTAATATATCCCACCCACCGCCAGCTGCCCTCATAAATATCAAGATAAAACCATTCATGCTAATGCAACGGATGAGAAAACTCCCATTAACAATCGGTTTAAGTATCATTGTTTCATGAAAACATAGAGCCATCGCACACAATTCTCGTCCCGCGCATATGTCCGTATTTTCAGACACACACATGGCCACACGGACATAAAACAACAGTGAAAGAATGTTAATGATCCGGGGTGCTTCCATCCCCGCTGCACATGCCTCGGCACACATCGCTCTGCCCCCAGAGTGAAAAATCATAATAAGAAACAGATTGTACAGTCTGATTTCAGCAGTCAGCACGCAGGGAATGTCTGTGGCCAACGCCTCTCCTCTGCACTTCATTTGCACCGGGCTGACCGGTGCTGTTAGTGGGCAAGGCCCCGTTTCACAGTTTCACTGGTTACAGGCACAACTGATCTGGGTGAAAAGAGAGCCCAGAGAAGTCAAATCCAATGGCAAGAGTGAAACGTGCTGTTCAGACCTGGCCAGGCCCAGGTTAAAAAGACATGAAAATACAGGAGAGTCATCTGGCACTTTATGAAGACTCTTAATAAGCATTTGCACCCGTTCAAGGCCTGCTGTTGTGACCTCGGGTTACGATGACGTGCAGGGTGAAGGGACAGGGCTCGATCGCGGCGGGGTGACCAGACTACTCACCAGGTAACCAGAAAGCGGACTGCGCGCTGCGCCCTGCGCTCCGCGGAGTTCCTCGTGTGCGTCCTCGGCGAGACGGTGGTGGTGCTGCTGCCGCCGTCGGGGTTTTAAAGGGAGCGGAAAAGAGGGGGGTTGTGATCAGAATGCGACATCGAACCATCGACCGCCCCGACCGACCGGGACTCTCCCATCCGGGCTGCGATTGGTTCTTGCGCGCAAGAGCGCGTCCTCCCCCTCAGCGTTCCACAATGCGACAAACGTTTCGGCTTTATTTAAACTTTTACCTAGTATACGTATATCCGGGGTGCTTCCAATATATATCATTACCTGAGTTAAAATTAAGCAAATAAAAACTTTTTAATGAATTATATCTGGCAACTCGGAAAACATGCCTGGGGAGTGGAATAGAAAGTATACATATACAGTACAGGCCAAAAGTTTGGACACACCATTTCATTCTATCTTTTTTTTTATTTCCATGACCATTTACATTGGTAGATTCTCACTGAAGGCATCAAAACTATGAATGAACACATGTGGAGTTATGTACTTAACAAAAAGTGGAGACCTGACCTCCACAGTCACCGGACCTGAACCCAATCGAGATGGTTTGGGGTGAGCTGGACCGCAGAGTGAAGGCAAAGGGGCCAACAAGTGCTAAACACCTCTGGGAACTCCTTCAAGACTGTTGGAAAAGCATTTCAGGTGACGACCTCTTGAAGCTCATCGAGAGAATGCCAAGAGTGTGCAAAGCAGTAATCAGAGCAAAGGGCGGCTATTTTGAAGAAACTATAATATAAAACATCTTTTCAGCTATTTCACCTTTTTTGTACATAACTCCACGTGTTCGTTCATAGTTTTGATGCCTTCAGTGAGAATCTACCAATTTAAATGGTCATGAAAATAAGGAAAACACACTGAATGAGAAGGTGTGTCCAAACTATTTGGCCTGTATATATAAAAAACGTGTATTCTGAATTAATCTGCTGTTGTGCTGCAATGATAGTTATATTCTACAGCACAATTTGCAAACGCAAATGCTACTCGTGTATGATATAAATAACAATTACAGTGAAAACAACAATAGGAAGAAGATTTTTGTCAATTGATCTTGATTCTGAAATAGTGGTTCTGACTGAGGCAGGAATTAAGTTGCATGACCACTGTGGGAGTGGTCACGTATTATACATGCATGTATAATTTAATAATGGTTATTTTTGCTGGTGACCAGCAGGCTTGTGGCCTTGCTGGTAAAACATGGGGCACTTAATAACAATTAGCTATGACTTATTCGCCCAATCAAATTCTTTTGAAAAGTTGCACCACGTTGCACCATCAAGAACACTGTCAGGCAACTGAATCAGTCTGCTACCATGGCAACGTCTGTATTTACAAAACAGGAAACATTCATTTTGTAACACAGGAAAGAAAGTAGAAGGGGCGGTGTTTACTGTTTACGGCAACTATGGAAACAAGGCAACGTACCAAACCTGGTATAAAAAATTATCATTGAAAGTTACAAACATAAATCAAATTTCTTTCCCAATGTGCTGGTGACCAGACTATCTGGGGCTCAGCAGGGCGTCACTCTAACATGATGTTTGCTTGAATCAAGAGCTTCTTGTCTCTTTTTCTGATTTTATAAAAGTCACATACCTCAACCTCAGCTTTTTCTGACAGAAAAATACCAGAGCACAGACACAACATGTAGATTTGATTAAGATGTCTGCTATGTGGTGCTGTTAGGTGCAGATCATGACGGTTGTGAAACACTGCTGCTTGGTCACAATTGGTCCAGAGGATTTTATTTTTTTGTGGTGAGTAATGGAGAGGGAGGAATGCAGTTTTTATATTCAGATATTCTGATTTACCAGTGAGAAGACAGTGTGCATGCGCCACACACTGTCGTAAAGCCAGAAGATGAGCTATAGAGCAGAGATATGCAGTGAAGGAAACAAGCAAACCCTCAGGAAATGGAGACCGATTTAAATGACGTGCGGCAGCCCACTGTGGGTCAGCCCTGCACTGAAATGCAGGAATGGGGGTGAGGAGGAGTTCAAACACCCAACTGCTTCTGGCCGGGTGGCCCACTGGGCTGAAGTTGAGAGAACCAACAATATCCCATCCTGCAGCACTAAATGAAGAAATGGTCAGACTGGCCAGTACATTGCACAATTGCAGGGACCGAGTAATAAAATAAATAAATAAATAAAAATGAGGAAGAACTTTGTTTGAAATCAAAATGGCCTTTCATGCAACAACGGCACTGCGGTGCCACTGAGCAAGGTACGCTGCTCGCCAGGCACCTTACATGGCTGCCCACTGCTCACCAAGGTGCTGGGTTAAATGCAGATGACACATTTTGTTGTGTGCACCATGGGCTGTGCTGTCAAGTTGAAGTGCGTTGGAAGAGTAGGCCAGTTCTCTCTGAACAATTCCATTTTATGAGGCTTGGCTGTGATTTTCAGTTATTAATATCACTTTTTAAATGTTGTGTTACAAGAGCCTGGCTCCTTCTCTTTATATCACTACAAGTCATATATATTACATGAAAATACCTCCTAATGTGATTTTCACATGTTAATACCCATTAAAAAAAATCACATCAGCCTGAAAGCAAGACATAATAAGAATAATAATAACAGTATTGTTTGATGCCAGTCAAATGTGTGGCTGTTGCCCCCTGCAGGCTCATAGGCAAGAGCAAGAGGGTCCAAACAGATTTGGCTAATAGGTATTAATGATGATTAATGAATGTTTTCCAATAACTAAACTCATTCAGTCTTCACTGTTTGTTACATATGTTACACTTCTAAGGCTGAGGATACAGGGACAAATTTGCATCATATAAAACCACATTAAATAGAAAAAATTAAACATTTATCAGCTCAAAGACTTGCAAAATCGATTATTAAATGAGATGAACACACATCAGAAAAGCAGCATTTTAAAAAACTACTTGTATTTACAGTCAGTCCATGTTTTAACATTATAATATACATCCAGCAATAATTATAACAAACACAATGTACTTTATTTATTTATGTGAAATCTTTGTTGAAGTGAGCTACTAACTAAACTGCTTATTATTATATGCATTAGTCTCATCTAAAACGATGCATGGTTATTACTATCAGTGTGTTTGAACAGTAATTAACACCTATCAAATCAAGGGCAGAAAGAACATCAAAGCAAGAAAATGTTTCAGTCATATTCACATGCTGTTTAGATAAATATGTACACCTCGGTCACAGTAAGCATTGTATCCAGACACTCGATAAAGGACAGGTCAGTCCTGATGGTCATGCTCCTGTCCAGGAATGAGCCAGCGAATGCTGTCTGTTCTTAAGATTGCATAGCTGGTAAAAGACAATATGAAGAGGATGGAGAAGACGAGCAGCCAATCGACACTTTTCATAGGCATGCTGGGCAGGGGGCCTACACGATCCTCCTGAGTCACTGTGTGATTAGCCGCCGCTTCAAAACCTTAGAGAAAGAGAGATATGGTTAAAGATTAATTCCACACTTCTGGCCCTAATTTCAGGGTTTCTCCACAGGTCCAGAACTGAAAATGTTCATTTGTTTCAGGATTTGTGATTTATCTAAAGTATATTTTGGTTACAATCTAAAAATAATTGAGATTGAAGTCCACAGTTCATAAAGCCATAGTTTCTCTTCATGGCATCATATCGTTATTATATATTTAAAAATGGTGCTCACAGTCTCACAATGAATAATTGTGTGTGAGCTAAAAATAAATTTGCACCGAATCATTCATTCGTTCTTAATACATCTATTCAATTACTTCTCATTAAATACAATGTATATTTCTACCATTCATCAAGAATTTGGCGGTTTTGCACCCCCCATTCAGCAATGAAACTGCACTTTTTACTCAACATTTTTAATATATTGTTATTGCACTGCTGTCTATATTTCAGCTAAATGTTGTTTTATATGTGCACTGTACATACACTGTGTGGAATCTTATATTTGCAGAAATCACCAATTTAAGCTCGACCTTTGACTGATTGACAGGTTCTGGCTGACCGGGAAAATATTGATGCAACTTGTTTTGATGACTGAAAAAAAATGACGTGCTCAGTGAATCATTACTTCATTAAGAAACACCAGGCTGAAAATGCACACATCGCACATCGTCCATACCTGTCTGGTTGGTTATGAATGAAGTCAGTGTTTCCAAGGTTCGGTCTGTCTGATTGAACCGGGCCATCGGCTTTACGCCTTGAAACAGAAGAATGTTGGGGACCGCCACTGTGCCAAAACGCGTGGAGAGACTGATGGAAGGGAAGAAAGTGCATCAATACCCCCTTATATTCAATGAACTGCAGCCAACCATGTGTAGAGCTGTCACACCGACGGCCGAGAACCACCTGCTGTGCTGAGAGGCATCCAGAGCCAAGAAGTGAATAGCGGGGAAGACACGGGGCAGAGCATTGAAGTGGGGGGCGAGGCTGGCTGAGAACTGGCACCACGTGGTGTAAAACAAAACCAGGGAACATTCCGAGCTGTTGCCATTTAAGAATTCCATCAAATCCTACAGGAGAAAGGGAAAAACAAAAAGTACAGTCAGGAGAATAAACTAAAAGTGTTTTTTTGTAATTAAGAATTTGGTCCTGTAGATACTCCTCTAAAGGTCCCCGACATTTGCTTTCATATGGGTCTTACTGGTCCCCTAATACTGGATCTGGTAACTTTCCAAAATTCAGCCGTGGTGCAGAATTACAGCCACTTTGATCCAGTCCCACAATGAGATTTCCCCAGGAGGCGCCATTTTGGTGTCTGTAGCTTTAACTGCTCATGAGGAGGAGAAAGGCGGGAGGAGGAGGAGGAGAGCGGCCTATAGAAGTCAAAGGGGCGTTCGCGGAAATGACGTCATAAACACCATTCACAAACCACAAAGATGCGTCTGAATAATTAAAAAAAAAAGAATTTTTCAGAGTCTCACGTGACGGAACTAAAAAAAAATACATTTATGCTCATTTTTACATCCAACCACAGAGCAACTGCAATGCACTGCATGTTTGGAAGCCATGACGGTTGGTGGAGACAATGTTTTAGGGCGAGGGAAAAAAATGAGAAACGGGAGGTAACCTTTCCCCTTGTGACGTCATAAGGGGAAAAATTGCAGAGCCAAGCTGCGAAGCAGACTTTACACCTATCACCATTAATAGCCATAGACAGGCTAATTTCACAAAGTGACGTTTTCATGATAGGGGAACTTGAAGTAAGTCGCTTGAAGGTGGGAAGGGACTATAATAATAATAATAGGCAGATAATTATATGACTGGCTAAATATGTGCATAGCCCTTAATAGATGATTAACCAGGCTTCAATACCTGCGAAGCATTCAGCACCAGTACACTGAACTGGTCCAACCCGGTGACGTTCCTTTTGTCGCAGTTTACTTTGTAAGTCTTCGCCGCTTCGGTGGAGTTATGCTCCTCGGTGTGGACCATGGCCAGAGTGACCTGCTCCGCCTCGTCGCGGGTCTTCGCCTCGGGAAGGCACGTCTCGTCGTCGCAGCGGGCGTCTTCGGGCTTCCTGGGGATGAGCGGCTCGATGGCGGCCGAGTCCAGCTCGGTGCCCATCACGGCGTCCGCGATCTCCGCGGTCATGAACTGTCGCCTCGGCCGGGCTTCGTCTGCCTCGCCCGGCGTCGTCAGTTCCGCCACTTCGTCGCGTTCTAAGGAGGAACAGGGGGCATCGGGTGAAGCCGAGACGCCCACTTCGGGGGCCAGACGCAGTCCGACACGTTTACGCTCAACTCACCCGTCCTGACGGCATATACAACCACAAACAAGGCGAGCGACCAAGCGCACACGCGCCCCATGTCAGCGCGGACGCCCGTATTAATAACTCACAATAATGAAAAATAGATTAAAACACGACCCCACCGGCGACACATGCATGGTGGGTGCTAATCAACGCGCTAGCTTATGTCGCCTTCTCCGGCACGCAGAGTCGCCGGAGGGCAAGCACTTCCGGGTGGAAGGGGTCGCGCGGCGACGACGTTCGCGACGTCCTCCCCGGACCCGACAGTACTCTGTATTCCGATATGTCGCGATGTCGACGTGCTTCCGTCCAAACGACCGTGTTTGGGGACGGAGCCGATCGCATCTGCGTAAATTCACGGCATTTGGCTGTCTGTGGTCCATATCCGGTCTTTTCACCTGCACAGCTGGACTTCAGTCAACAACAAGCCCTGTCAAAAGGCAAAGAATTTAAAAAGCGAAACATTCACATGGATGTTTTAATTTGGCTATGTAGAACGTTTTGTGCGTTTAGTCCAAGGGAATCAGACGTTCCGATGAGATGAGAGTCACACAAATCACAAAATGATTAAGAGGCACCCGTACAAAAAAAACCCTTAAATATCACCAAAGGCATTAATTGGTCTCGCTCTCTCAGTCACTATCCATGATCCACTCCCAATTCAGGTCGGAGTCGCGGCGGCTGGTGCCCTTCCCACCTGGCACAGGGTAGCGTGCCAGCCCACAGCACACACCTTCGGTGTGTATATAGAATTATAGGATTCCCAATCCACATAGTGTGCATGCCCACTGATACAGCATGCAAACCCAGATTTGAACCCATTTGGCCTAGGTAAGGAAACTGACCCGTAATCGGAAGGCGCCACTGACAGTCACTTAACTTACATTGTGAAACACTGCAGCACAGCACACGGTGACACAACAAAATGTGTCCTCTGCTTTTAACCATCAACCTTGGTGAGCAGTGGGCAGCCACGACAGGCACCCGGGAAGCAGTGTGTGAGGACGGTGCTTTGCTCAGTGGTGGATCAGGATTCGAACCGGCAACCTTCTGATTACTGGGCAGCTTCCTTAACCACTAGGCCGCCACTGCCCCACTTCACTCACTTCACATTCAGACGGCCAGCTCTGGCTGGTGTGTTGCCATGTGGCCCTGAACTAGTCTCTACTACTATAAAATATGTCATATTAATATTACAGTACAGGAGGTAATTTTTGGTTCCGCACACGAAAACTGTACTGGTGCTTTAATGTAACAAATATGAAACAGCAGCTGTGCTTATTTGCAGTTTATTACACAATTTTCTAAACACTCAACAAGCATGCAGAAATAGTTAAACAAGGGAAGAAAGAGTCTTTACAATATGGTTATTATTGGACAACTCATTTCTAATGGTATAAAACAAATTTCTTTCCAACAATTTCACAGTTAATGGAAACATTAGGCTGAAGTCCAGAATGTGTAAGCTGCTAGTGGAAAGGTGCACAGATATTGTTTAAGAATAATAATTGATCTGCAAGTAAGAAAAAATGAAAAACTGGTGCAGCACAGAAAAGTGGCTGCACTGGTATTCATTGCAAACGTCCCCAGTACATAATTCATAATTTCAATGAAACATAATACCCCAAAAAAAAAAAGAAAAAAGAGAGATTTCACAGACATAGTTTGCACATATATTAGCATTCTATGGTACAAGTTGGGATGCCAAAAAAACCAAATGAAATATAGATTTTTACAGTAAATCTAAAGATAAAATACACTTAAAATAACAAACACAAACTAAAGCACAAATTCCAAAGGCTAAACACATTGGGAGTATATGTTAACATATAGTACACACAGATTATAAAAGTGCTGTATACACAAAAGAAGTCCTTTTCTTGTTTTTGGTGCAAAAGAGGTGGGGACAGGAATGGAACTAATATGGAATATATATGAAGTGCACTGACATTCCGCTTGACGTAAAACGTTGTGTTTAACTAGTAGCTGTAAATTGTTGAGGTAAACGAGTGCTGTGTCAACTGAGCCTCAGGTTTATGTACTAAGAGTCTGTTCAGATGCTGTTGTGTGCAGACGCGCTCTTTGGTAAAGGGTTAAATAAATAAATGCATAAATGAAGGCATGTCTAATTGAACTCAGTGAACAACAATGTTGTTGGAGGTTTAGAAAGAGAGAGAGAGGAAGAAGAAAAAAAAAAAAAAACTACCGTTTGGAATGGCAATATCAGATGTGTTCAGGAAAGTTCACCAATCAGATTTCTCTGATGATCTACGTGCATGTTTGGCTTGGTAGCGGACACGGTCCAGAAACCACATTTACAATGTCTACTGATGCCGCCTTTTATAATGAGGAGAGAAACGAGAGGAAAACAGAGGAGGATGGCGGAGCCAAAATTGCCAGATTGGGTGTCTTTCAGGAATTTTTTCAGCATCGATGAACCCAAAGTTTGATAAGTAGCAGCAGCGGTCAAATACTGATCAGATAGTTTCAGAAGTTTTGTGTGTAGTCCGGCGCACCTGGACAATTTTGAGATGAGACGACCTGAGAGTATGAAAAGTATCTGGCAACGCTGTTGCGTGACGTGTGGACGGGCACGTGTTTAATGTCGAAGCTGTCAATCGATCAATGGGCTCCTCCCATTTCAAACTCTGTTCAGAAAAAGTCGCGTTCTTGATGGATTCTCTTCTTCACAATGCAGACAACCAGAAAGTGATTTCATCTATTTACACATGGAACTCCTGAGGACGCCTTTAACCTTAACACTAGCGAACAAGCCCAGCGCACAAAGCTTATTATAGTACTAAAATAGGGCCGTGTGTTTTTTTTTTTTTTTAATTACTCACGCGCTGTGGCGCTGTGCACTGCTGACTCAGTTCTGGCTTGCGTGCGCACAGCTAATTTCAAGAAGCCATGCAGAGTCTCATAAATCCTTTCGAGGGCGCGAGGAAGAATGTCAAAACAAAAAAAAGTGCCGAGCTCGGCATTTACCGCACTGCGAACGAAAGGATCTCCGTTCAGCTCACGTACGGTCAGCGGCCTTTTAACGAAACGAAGGCAGTGTTTACATCCAAACGGTAGGCGCGAGTGGACAGCGTGACGGCACCGAGGACTGATTGTCAGTTTTCTTACGTTCAGGTCGAAATGACAGCAGGCCTCCATCTTCAACACTTGAGGTTTCTGTTTATTTGGTTTTGTGAGGAGAGGAAGCCCATCGGCCTGGGTCTGGAGGAGCTGTGGCATATTTGGTGTTCTATGCATCCATCTTCGTCCCTATCGTAAAAAACTATTCTACCTGTCCCTCACCAACCAGAACGTTCTAAAACGAATTGCAGTGATTTCTGGGGCGAAATTTGGTTGAAAATGAAGCAAAGCAAATTCCATACGGACAAAGTTGGTTATTGGGAAATATAAGGTTTCTTTCCTACAAAATGAGCATCCTTTCAGGACAAAATAAGAAGACACATTTTATATATCTTTAAAAAAAAAAGAAAAACGAACTGTACTTTAGGCTAAAAAAATGAATCACAACAACATACATCCATACTAGAAAAATTATATTAAAAGAAGGATTTGGTTTGTACTGTAAAACAACTTGCAATCAATTTCCAACTAAACCAAACACTTTAGCACCTCAGACAGAATGACAGAATCACGTGTACGGACCTATTTCAAGAGAATTTGAATATGTGGGTCACGGCCGCGTGCAAGCGCACCTCCTCTGCTTTCGTCAAATCACTGGCAATTAAGGAATGCCGCATCATTCCGCGATGTGGGATATACAATATCACACTATCCTGCATTGTTTTTAATTGTGTACCGGTGCTGGGCCTTCTTCCCGATTAATTAGTGCGATTGGCCTTCGGGGGGCTTCCATTGACCTCCGATTGACCTCCTTGATCTCATAGATCTCGTTCTGTTGACTGTTCATTAAAAAAAAAAAAAAAATTATAGCAAAAGTGAAATAAACGATCTTCATATGTGATCTGGGCATCTGCAGCATCTGCAACCACACATATAACATCTTTATCCATATACATTTTAGATCAAACTCACTCTTGCTTAATGGTTACTCTTCAGCATGCATCTCCATAAACTGTACAAGATATGAAAGAGGCCTAATGTCAACAAAAACTCTTCTTCTGAAGCCTTTGCTTCGTCTCTTCTCCCCCCCCACACACAAAACAGACATTTCATACTTATTCATATGAAACTCAGCTGAGGCCGAGGCACACAATCTCATTCCCAAGATCCTCGCAGAATCCTATATACACACCCTACTTGAGAGCACCTACGGGGTACATCTCATAACTTCTTTTTTTTTGTGTGTGCGTGTGTGTCACAAGCGTGTGGGAAAGTGTGAAAGGGGTGACTTTACTCGCTTGTCTCCTTTTCCTTGGCCAGGGGTTCGCACAGGCCTCTCTTGTGCGTGACGCTGTACGGGAACGCTGCGGTGCTGCACGTGCCGTAGCCCAGTTTGGTCAGGCGGGACAGGTTCTTAATGCTGCCGGGGGGGCGGCCGGGGCTCACCTTGTACCCGGCGGCCCTGGTCGTCCCCAGCGGCCTCCCCGGGCTGGTTTTGAAGCCCGCCGCCCTCGTGGTGCCCAGCGGCCGGCCCGTACTGGTTCTGTAGCCGGCAGACTTTGTCGTGCCGAGCGGCCTCCCCCGCTTCCCGGAGCGTCCGGGGACCTTCTTTTTCTTGGAGTCCTCGGGCTTGCCGCTCTTAATTCCCATGGCGGGCGGGTGCATGTCGCCGCGGTGGTCCTGCCTCTGGCAGGGCAGCGGCTTGAGCGTGTTCTGGGCGGGCAGGGGCGGGGGCAGGGGCGGGAGCGACATCTGCAGGGGCGGCGGGGGCGGAGGGGGGTAGAACTTCTGCGCGGCGGCGCACAGGTCGAAGTGACCGCCGGCGTGGTGGCCGTCCTCGGCCAGGCATGACGGCCTGCCGCTCATGCAGTAGTCGCTGGCGCTGCTGGCAACCTGGCGCATCATCTTCAGCTGGAAAGCAAGAGAGGTCGGGCGTCAGAGCGACATGCAGAACCACCATCATGTCCGTACTGTTACGAAGCGCAGACAAAACGACGTCCAATTAAGGCGCTCGTTCCTAATTAGGCCGCCGGTTAATGGCCACGTCGGCGGCCGCACCGGGAGCGGAGATGGGCCACGTGAGACGGGCGCACCGAGGCCGCTATTAACACCCGGCGGCCGTCGAGACGCGTCGAATTACGCGCAGACCTCCATCACTACGGCGGCGCGGCGTTCCGATGAAACTTGGGGGGGGGGATTTTTTTTATTGCTATTATTATTATTATTTTATTTATTTTTAACCGGGCGGCGGTCCGCAGATGCAAGAAAACGGGAAACGCGGGACGAACGTGAACGTGACGTGCGACACAAACCCGCGGCGGAGCGACGTTACTGTACCTCGATTGTTCCTGAACCATGGAACGCGAAGGGTTAAAGCGCGAAAAAAAAAAAAGAAGAAGAAGAAGAAGAAGACGGGGGAACAAATCCTCCGAACCCCCCGAAACACTAAAGCGGACTCATGTTCGGATCCGACGACGGCGAAGCCGCTGCCCCGAACGTTCCGTAATCCCGATAAATCCGGAGCGGAAACGATGGCTTTTTTTCCTTTTTTCGGACGCTTTCGATTTTCCTCGGTACCGGGGTCCGGGGGGTGGGGTGGGAGTTTAGATGCGAAAGGCAGCCATTTCCATTAAAAATTAATACGCCGAGGGGGCAAGACGGAGCATGCGCATTCTCCCGCGAGGGAATATTACCGCAGCGGCCGGTTCCTGCCCTCCCGTCTCCTCCAGCAGAGACCCAGGCCGCAGCCCACGGACCGGTCCGGGCGTGCGGAAGCCGTCACCGACCACTCGCGGTGGCTCCTGCGCAGCCGCACAGCTCCGCAAATATACTATTTATCATTTATTAGGACTGCGGGCTTCTCGGCGCTCCGTTGCATGAATAGTTAAAAAAAAAAAAAAAAAAAAAAAAAAGGGGGCGAGGCGGAAGAGCGCAGTTCGCTGTTCTAAAGAACATCTAAAATCCCAATGATTCACACACACACACCATTTAAGGAAACCCATCACTGCAAAATGAGAACAACGTAATTCACACAAATTGGGTCAGATTTTATTTCAAATTTGTTTTATTTTTCAGCAGAGCAAAAAAAAAAAAAAACACAACATCTAAAATAAAAGCAATAAGACCAAAAAAAAAAAAAAATACACATGAAGTAGAGCCGTCTGCATTACAAACACGGGCTTGTTGGCTCAAAAAGGACCGCCACGAACAGCGCCGACAGCGGACGTGACTTGACGTTAAGCGATAGTTCTAAACCACTGAGGACAAGGGCTCCGGAACCAATACAAAGTATTAAAAATATAGACTAAAACAGGAGCAGACCTTCCACATTTTCCATTGCTCATCCTTTACAACACCTTGTATCTTCCTTTGCTGGTGGGTTGGTAGGAGTTTTGCTGAAAAGAAAAAAGGAGTTTGATTTTTAAGAGCGTGCGCAAAATTGCTTTCACGTTAGAGATGCACAACTGGACAAAGTAAATGATTGTGATTACACGTCAATGCTGCAATTATGGTTCATGCATGAACAAAATTGAGCGATGAGGAAAATTAATAATTTCCAGGCATCAGAACCGTGATTTTTGCATCTCTGGCAACTCGTATGTTACAAAAGAATCATATTTTTCAGTTGTGCAAAGATTGCTAGTGTAATTTTCCTGATTCGTTCAGCTCGCCAATCCCAGATGGCAGAGGTTGGGAGTGAATGTTATTACCTGTAATTACTAAGAAGGCAGACAAATGTATGAATGTACTTTATGCCACCTAATTTTAATAAAACTGAAAATAAATCTTTAGTATAAAAAAAAAAAAAAACGGTAAAATGAGCCAGTACGTCTAGTGTGATTATTGTAATGCTATGTAAAGATCTGCATTAGGGAATTAGCAGAGTGGCATGGATCTGGCATACCAGTCGAATGAGCTCCTCTTTAATCAGCCTAGTGATCTCCGCCTTGGCTTTCTGAACTGCCAGCTCGTTGGCACCTGCAAGAACAAAGATGGCCGTGAGTCAAAGGAAGCATCTCTAGCGAAGCTCATTAGGCTTTTTGCAGCCTCAATCACAACTCACTCTCGATGGCCAGGTAGATCTTGCGCTCTCCCTCCTTGGGTTCCTTGCCAGGCGGGAAGTATGTTCCTCGGATGGTGATCGCTGCTTCGGAATACTCTCCAATCCTCTGCAGCGCTTCTTTGGAGGTCACCTTCCACCTTGCGGTCTGGTGAAATGAGAAGTTTGGGGGTTACAAAGACATTGGATTTGACTTTGACGGTTCATTCCAATGCCAAAAACAAAAGGACGCGTGATTCCAGGTGTCAGCAGTGTGTCCTACCTGAGGAAAGTCATTGATCTCCAGCTCCTCCTCGTATCGCTTGACGCTTTCCGCCTGTTCGGCTGCCTGCCTCTCTTCTTCCAGTTTCTCCATGGGGGTGTAGTTGAGCTTGGCATTAATCTTCTCTGCCAGCTGCTCAGCAATGGTCTTAGCAGACACAGACGGAGCAATGATGGTGCCACCTCTCAAGATGGCGTTGGTGGCTTGCTGCATCACATCCTGAGACGGTGACAAAGAGAATGACGGAGAGGCGTCCCTCATTGCCACTTTTTTTATAATTGTTTCGAAAGGAGAGACCTTGCAACTCCACTAACCTGTGCTTCAGCTCCTAGGTTCTTCTGGGCATTGATCTTCAGTGCCAACTTCTTGGCAATTTCCAACTTCTGAATGTTTCCAGCGGACGGCATGGCCAGACCAGCCACGCTGCCGACGCTGGCAGCAGTCGCCACGTTGCCTCCCGCGGCCGCACTTCCGCTTCCTCCTGGGGCGGACAGGTCCTTCACCCGTTTCTTCGAGTTGAACATGCTCTCGATCTGCTCATCAATCTGTACGGACACACGCAGAGAATAAATACCACGGCTGGCATTAGAAATTTCCAGAATTTTTAGCTGGTCAAAATTCTCCAGAATAATTTTATTGACGTGTTTTTACTGAAGATCACACATTACACTCTTCACAGCCTCGTATGCGGTCACTCACATCAAGTGCGGTGTCTTCATCGTCTGAGTCCTGCAGGCCCAGGGCAGCTTTCTGCAGCTTCTTGCGTTCGTTGGCCAGCGCATGCTCCGTCTCGTCAAACTTAAAGCCCTTTCCAGAGAATCCACTGCTGCTCTTTATGCTCTTCCCCTCCTGTTCAAGAAAGAAGAGAGCACGTTGAAGAAACATGCAGACACCACCCATCTCTTCACCGCAGAACGAAGAACTAGGGCCATCGGTGGCCTGTTTGAGGATCTTACAGCTTTCTGCTGGTCTTTGAAGGTCGCCCACAGCCCCTCCAGATCTGGAGGAACAATGGATCCAGAAAGTTCCAGAGCTTTGATGATGTCCCCCGCATATCGTACTTGCTCTTCTGTGATAAATGTGTACGCATAGCCCTAAAACATAGCAAGTAATAATAACCTGTTATTATTCGTGTATTTATTGCCCCTCCCCGCGGCAAAATCCTGTCAGTCTCTCACTTTGTTACCAGCTCGCCCCGTGCGCCCAGCCCTGTGGACGTAGTCCTCATAGTGGTTGGGGCAGTTGTAGTTCACAACCAGGATCAGCTGCTTCACGTCTAAGCCCCGAGCCGCAACAGACGTGGCCACCATGAGGCGACAGGCGCCATTCTTGAAGTCGTTAATGATGCTGTCTCTGTCATACTGATCAATACCTTGGGGAAAAGGACAAATATTTCACAGGATTAGAAGGAACAGATTACAGCAGCACGGCAAATGTTAACACTCAGGACAGGCGTGTGAATCAGAGAAGGGATGAGAATTTTACTTGCTGTATAACCACAGTATTAATAATACATCAACATTAGTGTACGGAAACATACGTTTGATTATATATCATTCATATATATATATTGATTGGTATATTCAAATTCCCACAGCAATGTGTAGGGTGAATATGTTTCTACCTCCATGTAAAGACATGCAGGGGTATGAAGCCTTCATCAAGTCCTTCAAAAGTGCATCTGCATGCTCTTGTTTATCCACAAAAATGATGACCGATCCCTTCTCCTGGTAGTGGCCCAGGATCTCCAACAGCTTCAGGAACTTCTTGTCTTCCTCAATAACAATCTGCACAACAGTTACCACAAATCAGTCAAATACAATTACCTTAGGTTTCTATACAAACTACACGGGTCAAATGTGATGCCCTGCAATTGAACTACATTCAAAATAAGGCCTTCGTACCTGCAGTTAAAGAAATCCTTACCACATGTTGCTCCACATCAGAGCAGACCACGCTTCGTCCTCCCACCTGCACCTCTATGGGTTTGGCAAGGATACGCCTGGCCAGAGCCTCCATGGCTCGTGGGAAAGTGGCGGAGAACATGACTGTTTGCCGATCAGGACGAATATTATCCACTATTCTCATCACCTGAAACACACACAAATCCACCAATTCAGGGTGGTAGGTGCCCAGTGCATAATGAACCAGAACATATAACCCTGAGTGTCTCCAGAGGGACTGTCCCAGTAACTACTGGTTGTAAGTGGATAGGTGCATCTGATAAATGCAATTTGTCTGATAAAGTCAGACAAATTGAGTAAAGTGTCTTGACATTTATGTAAATCAGTAAAAAGGAAGATGCTTTGAAGTAAAACTGGAACCCACCTGTGGCTCAAATCCCATGTCAAACATTCTGTCTGCCTCATCTAGCACCACGTATGTGACCCGTCGCAGGTTAGTGACGCGGCCTGAATGCAGAAATACACACACGTTATCAAATCGCCTTCAATTAACCAGTCAAAGCCAACATCACATCCACAATAGGTGTGGGAGGAAAAAAATATTATATATGGAAATACGTTGGGATAAATTTGGGAAAAATTTTCACCAGAAATGTTCCACAGTACAATCTTTTTATGATATGATATCACGACTGTACACATATGATGTGATATCACGATGATACACATATTTGTACAGAAAGGAACTCTCCTGTATGAACAGAGTACCAGAGAATCAATAGTGATAATGTTATCATT
This sequence comes from Denticeps clupeoides, assembly GCF_900700375.1. Lineage (NCBI taxonomy): Eukaryota > Metazoa > Chordata > Actinopteri > Clupeiformes > Denticipitidae > Denticeps > Denticeps clupeoides. Next base: position 20,628,742 of record NC_041712.1, read on the forward strand.
GATATCATATTTAATCATGTAGTGGGATTTTCTGTATTTCCCAACCCTAATGGACATTAGAGACATCTGACTCCCAATCAATTACATGTCAGTAAAACCCAAACTATTATGATGGGGCCAAATAGTCCTTTGCATTTTGCTTTGTTTGGTCTTGCGTACCATCTCAGGGGCACGTAGAACCTGTAAAAGTGAGAAAACAGCCACATCACACATTAAAGAGATGGGCCCACATCAAGAATTATCTGACCGCCTTTTCACCTACAAAGAAAACATATCAGAGATTACCTCGCATGTGTGGAAGATACAGCGTTGCTGCCCTTAACTGAGCTTCAACACAGAATATAAAGTAGAGCCTACACTGACTAAAACAAAATCCTAAGAGTTATGATCATTGCTAATACAACTGCCCCTCAGGATGGTCTCCACCTACCTTTGGTCGAATTGCTCTTCAGCCACTGCAAATGTCTTCAGGACATGTTTCCATACTCAAATAATGTTGACAGTTTAGTAAGTGGTACTAATTTGTACACACACTTTCCATGCAAAGAGGAATTTTTACTAATATGGTACAAACAAGCCTATTCTTACATTTAGTTAAACCTAACATGGAGCAAAAAACAAAAAACAAAACAAAAACTGAAAAATAAAAGTGAGAGTTGTTATTTTTTAGTGGTCCTTACCACTATTAGCTCCCAACATGTCGATCATTCTCCCTGGGGTACACACAATGATCTCAGCCCCTCTCTTCAGCTCTGCAATCTGTTAATCAAGACAATCAATGTCAGAGGCTCAAAATTCATGGAAACTGTGTCAACACGGGTTAATTGGGAAGCATACCTGCTCACTGATGCCAGTACCTCCATAGACACACACAACTCTCAGGCTCAGGGACTTTGAGAACTTTTTGCATTCCTTAGTGATCTGAAGTGCGAGCTCTCTAGTGGGTGTCATAATCACGGCTACAGGAAAAACAACCAAAAAAAAAAAAAAAAAAAAAAAAAAAAAAAAAAAAAACCACACACACACAAAATAAAATGATTACATTGCATAACAATTATTTATCATTATAAATGATGACTGACTCGGCATTACCGATAGGGCCCTCTCCCTCTTCTAAAGGTCTCTGGTCAAGGATGTGGCGGAACATGGGCAAGAGGAAAGCAATAGTTTTCCCACTGCCCGTCTTGGCAATGCCAATTAAATCTCGGCCAGACATGATGGCAGGAATAGCTTGAGTCTGGATGGGCGTGGGCTTCTCATAACTATGCCTTTAAAAAAAGGGAAAGAATTTCACTGGTTATTCCACTACCAGAAAGAACAAAGTGAGCAAATAACAATGCCAAATAATCGATTGGCCATGATATACCACTGAAGAAGAAATACTAACTTTTTAAGAGCATTTAAAACTTTCATGGAGGTTCCACACTGCACCCAGGTCTTGATGGGCTTTGGACAGCCTTTTCCTTTGACAGTGATTCCTTCCAACTCCAGCCGGAGGACATTTACCTCTGTTATTAACACATTTTAAACAGCCACTTATATTTTCCTGCTGACTAGCCAAAGAAAATGTTAGCGAAATATACATTAACATTGCTACAGACCACATGCGTTATAAACTAACCCTCTAGAGTCATTTTTGCCAACTCTGGCACTTCCACGTAAAAGTTCTTGCGGTACGGTTCATATGCAATCTTCTGGTGATCAACTGGTTCCAGAACCTTCCGCTGCTTGGTCTGAAAGCCAGTGAGGGCAGTCTGGAGATCCACTTCCTCCTCCTCTGATGAATACTGTTAAAATACGAGAGATTTGTATTTGCATGCTCATACCATCCAAAACATATCAGACAGCCTACACACACAAATTAAAATTTCACCTCCATTGCGTCTTGATCATTCTCCATCAGCTCTCCTTTCTTTTTTGTGGTGTGAGGAGTCTTCTTTGTTTTCACAACAGTAACAACCTTGGTCACAGTCATTCCACCTTTCTGAGTGTGAAGAAAAGATAAGCATAAGATATAGGTGTACTATATGGATCAAGGCATACATATCGTGGATTGACAACCCAAATACATGGTACAAAAACTATTATTAATAGATAGTAAGCTTTGTGTCTAATAATAATAATAATAACTGCACCTCCAATATAAAGGATATATTATGTGCACAAAAAAAAAAAAAAAAAAAAGGCAAAAAATGAGTACCTGAGGACAATTCTGCTCTCACCTTGTCATTTTTACCCTTCATGGTGCCCATGTTGAACTTCTTGACCTCTTCTTTCACTTCCTCCATGTAAGCATCAAGGGGGTCCAGTTCTTCCCCGGTCTCCTCCTCCATTTTTGGCTCTTCTGCCTCGTCTGGTTTCTCTTCTGGCCCCGCCTCTTCCTCTTGCGGCTCTGTCGATGCTGGGCCCTCATCATCATCATCTTTGTAAAAACAAAGACTGATTATGGGCAGCTCCCCGAGCAAACACGTAGATAACAAGTAAACCCTTTATAAGTCCAACAAGTGGGAAATATGCTACATTTTTTAACACCACTGTTTCATTTTCTTACCATCATCATCTTCTAAACTCCACTTCTTCCCCTGCTTCATCTCCTCCAGTTCCTTTTTTATCTCTCCAATGTTCTCCATTGCTTTCTTCCTTTGTTCCTCACGCCACTTCTCCACTCGCTCCTTCCTTTTTCTCATCTCCTCCTCTAGAGTGTTGTGATCAAAGTCTTGCTGCAAAGAATATTGTGTAAAGAAAATATCACGAGACAGCCATAATTTTGTAAATATATCACGCTACCTGTACACTGTAGAAATAAACTTACATCTTCAACCTTCTCTTCCTCCTTCTCCTCTTTTACTTTTTTCTTTTCACCAGTCGATTCACCATTTTCAGACTTCTCTTTGCTTGGAAAAAAAAACAAAAAAAAAAACAGTGTTACTTTCCCAACCCCAAATGCTTTCATATGCACAACACCAAGGGCCCACCTCTCATCATTCTTTCTACTTTTGACAGGACTGGATGACCGCGACCTTCGACCTCTGCTTTTCGATCTCCTCCTATCACGGCTTCTGGATCTGCGCCTTTCCCGACTCCTTGATCTCCTGCAACGACACACCAAGCACCATGAACAGAAGAACAGGCGCTCTGATGACTTTTCGCAATTCGCTTAATCAAAACAGTAAAAAAAAAAAAAAAAAAACCCACCTAGGACGTTTCCTCTCCCTTGAGCGCGATCTGCGGCGGTCTCTGCTGCGGGACCGCTCTCTCCTGGCCCGGTCCCGGGTCCCTGACCGGTCGTCTTTTTTCGAGCGCTTCTCGGGCGAGCGGCTCTTCGAGCGGCTTCCGGACCTCCCTCTCGACGCCGACCGCTTCCTGTAGTGCCTGCAGCGGAGAGCAAACGATGCGGCCGATCACTATCCGCGACGCGTCTACCCACCCCGACCAGACGCGCCTGGTTACACGCCGAACGCGGGTCGCCTCGACAGAAACCGCGCTCGATCACCGTCTCCGGAGAAACTCGGGGACAAAAAAAAAACAGACCCGCGCCTGACAAAACCGAAGACCACCAGTGCGTGTAGCTACTTCACCCCCGTGGCTAAAGTTCCGCTAAAAAACAATTGCGCTGTTCGACGTAATTGATCTGAGCACAAGCAGTTCCGACGTTACCGCGGCGGAAAGTGCGCTCGTTTCGCTCTCACCTCGATTCGCGTCCCATCGTGTTTTACACTTTCACGTATAAGAGGACGCGACGCGACCGACGGTGAATAATCTGCTCCCCCGTCGCCGACGTTCGGCCGCAGTTTCCCGTCTCGCTCCCCGCCTGCGTCATAAGAACGCGCCCGTCGGCCTGCGCTGCGCGGGCTGCGGCGACCTCTAGCGGCGGGCGGTGCGTAGCGTCTCAGGCGGCCGCCGGATCCGGCCTTGCTATTTGCTGCAGAACATAGGCGAAAGTTCCGGGGGACATGTCCCCCCCTGACGTAAATGTCCCCCCCCCCCAAAAAAAAAAACCCCAATATATTGTTTTTTGAACAATATAGTCATGTTTGTTGAACGCACAATACCAGCTGTGCTTCTTAAAAACACACTGTTTGAGAGCCACGGGGCAGTGGTGGCCTAGCGGTTAAGGAAGCGGCCCTGTAATCAGGAGGTTCCCGGTTCAAATCCACTGAGGTGCCACACCATCACCCACACACTGCTCCCCGGGCGTCTGTCATGGCTGCCCACTGCTCGCCAAGGGTGATGGTTAAAAGCAGAGGACACATTTCACTGTGTGCACCTTGTGCTGTGCTGCTGCGTATCACAATGACAATCACTTACCTTCACATTTTATAACAAGTGAAAGCTTTAGACCCACCATGCCTAATCCTCAGTTGTTCTGTGTAATGATCAATTTCTCATTAATGTTAAAGGTCTTTGTTTCCTTGCAGTTAATTAGTTCATCTGGTTTACTTTATTGATACAAAACGTGACAGAAGTGTGATATGGAATGGTCATCTGTTTCAACCAACACAAAATGCGAGTGATTCGATAAGAAATTAATGATGTAAAATATGAAAATTGCATATGTACACATTTACACACACACACACACACACACACACACACACACACACACACACACACACACACACATATATATTAACACATATATAAGTAATTAACTCCACATGTGTTCATTCATAGAAAAGTGGATTCCTTCTGTGAGAATCTACCAATGTAAATGGTCATGAAAATAAAGAAAACACACACACACACACACACAGTACAGGCATTCAATGTGTTTTCTTTATTTTCATGACCATTTACATTGGTAGATTCTCACTGAAGGAATCCACTTTTCTATGAACACATGTGGAGTTGTGTACTTAACAAAAAAGGTGATATAACTGAAAACATGTTTTATATTCTAGTTTCTTTGCTCTGATTACTGCTTTGCACACTCTTGGTATTCTCTCGATGAGCTTCAAGAGGTCGTCACCTGAAATGGTTTTCCAACAGTCTTGAAGGAGTTCCCAGAGGTGTTTAGCACTTGTTGGTCCAGCTCACC